>NW_013667176.1:117048-127646 GCF_000517525.1 Limulus polyphemus
ACGGTTGAAAGGGCGAGCATGTTTGGTGTGACGGGGATTCGAACCCGTGACCCACAGATTGAGAATCGAGCGCCCTAACCACCTGGCCATGTCGGGCCAATTTTAAGGAAAAACGCTAGTTTGCAGAGACACCACAGGTTGAAATAACTCATAAGGACATTTTGTTCATTGTAAGAAAAATTGGGCCTTCGTATATTGTACATGATAATGTTACATGTTTTCAAAGAGCAAAAAAACAGAGAATATAAAACATGATAATGTTACACGTTTTCAAAGAGCAAGGAGCAGAGAACATAAAACATGATAATGATACATGTTTTCAAAGAGCAAGGAGCAGAGAATATAAAACATGATACTGTTACATGTTTCAAAGAGCAAGAAGCAGAGAACATAAAACATGATAACGATACATGTTTTCAAAGAGCAAGGAGCAGAGAATATAATGCATGATAATGTTACATGTTTTCAAAGAGCAAGGAACAGAGAATATAAAACGATATCTTGTGAACAATAATACAGCGACAAGTCAGTGATATAATAAAAGCCACATTTACAATGATTGTATATTGGTTTATCTCGCATAAAAAACTATTTTATTAGAAAACAATAAAACCGTATCACTGAAGTGGGAGCCAATATATTTCAATCAGAAAATGGTTGCTTTTGAAATAAACATTGTATTATTTAGTTAAATCTTATTATTGGATCAGATCATTTGTTACAGTAATGTACATTATATATTTGTCCAACATAATTGCTAAATCATACACTGAAACGATTTTAATTTATTTGGTGTCACTGTGTTACTAAAATTATCGAAGCCGTTTATAATGCTGAAGGAAAAAGTTCTTAGACAGATTAATCTGAGCCGAAATTCAGTAATCACAAATAATATAAATAATAATTTATTGAATAAAATAAATATAGGGCTGCCATGTAATTGACGTTATGTATGTGGTCATTATCGGCCATGGTTAGTCTGTCCTTATTACTTTTATTCTCGTATACTGTTCATTGCAAAAAAACACCTATAGCTAATAGTTACAAGTATCACTTTAAGCCAGAAAAAGTTACTTACGTGCTACTTCAGCAACAGAAATAAATATTAAAAGTTTTTCTACGCACGTAAGTAGCTACACTAGCATTTACAGAAGAGTTCTAAAGATGTAAAGGTCACTTCAAACTACAAGATAGAAAGAGTTGAGAAACCGAGATGAAGGAGGAAGTCAACAAACGAATCTTGTGGTTTCTTTGAACATATCATACAAGTGTATATTTTGAGATTGCATCACTGTATTTACACACAAAGAATACATTTTATATTTATTCAGCTTGTAGTTTTATATGTATGTATGACGAAATAACTCCTCCTATAGTTCTGAAACTAGCGGGGCCAAACTATACAAGTGGAATCGGAATGGCCTGGAGGGTGTTTTGATTTATATGGCGTAGACCTACTCTGAAGGGGGTCTAAAGCGCTACCAGAAAGCCCCCTAAGCTTGATAGGGCCTCAGAGTAGGTTTTCAATGTCACTGAATTCGAATTTGATATCATTGTTTGTGTTCCTGACTTTACACGAGAATCCATGGATGCCACGTTCGAAACTGTATTTATACTCACCACCCCCACTTATAAGCTAGCGGAACCAAATTTGGCACACGTATTCAGGTATCACGTTCAGTTCACATAAAGATCCTCCTTGGGGTATCTAAAGAAATAATTGTGGATAATGGGGGAGTTTAGTCACTACATTAATGTCTATGTAAATAATTAAGGTGGTCTTTAAACCCCGCAGTCGAGCGTGGGTATTTCACGCTATTCATAGTAACGTGTCGCTTGATAGTGAGGTTTTCTGTAATAATATTTGTTGACTGAACTGTACCAATAAACTTTAATGCATATTTTATATAGTTTTGTACATAAACACAAAATATTCCATTAAGTGACCACTTGGACATTTGTTGCAATGAACAATTGGTAATTTTCCATTTACAAAAATGTTTCCAAACAGACAGTAGAGTGGAAATTAAAATATTTCACAAGACTGTTCTAAACCAACGTCTAATTGTTAAAAGTATAAAGTTGGTATATGTTTTTTACCCTCTTTCGATTTTTACATTGTATTTTGCTTTTTTAGATCTTTGATTTGTAACTCCATCTTTGACATCATATTTAGAACTGTTATTAACGTCTGAAGAGTCCATCTTGGACGAAAACACTTATATTAAACATAGAACTAAAACATTTATCTAGTTATTATCAAGTAAACTGTTCTTATACATTTGTGACCTTACGCTTCATATTTGTGTTCTATATACATTCTAAACAATTATAGTGCCAAAGAAAGGATAAATGCTTTTTAAGTAACTCAGTTGTTATAGTTTTGACTTTCTTGTTTCAGTACTTTTTATGGTATTAAAGCTTTCTATATTACTATAGGTAGCTAGGTTACGTATATATCGATCCCTACTTATCTTTATAAAATTTGAAAATTTTTATTATACTTGTATATTTATGCATTGGTAAGAAACTTATTTATGTTTTTACTGTATTAAGAAAATAGGAAAAGATGAAACATTGATTAAATGTATTGATATTTTTAAGGTAAATATTGGAGGACTTGTACATATGCAATACAACAGCTGAGACTTGTATTTATTCAAAAACTAATTCAAAGAAAAATAGTATTATCATACACTAGCGATAATAGTCAAATCATCCGAGAAAAATTAATGATTAGAAGAAAATAAATTTGTTTTTTTGTGAATTTAGATCTAATGTTTGAGGTTAGGTGCGACCTAGTGTGATAGACTGTGAATCCCCAGTGTCTATGGTTCGCATCCCACTGCCGCAAAATAGCGATCCACGTTTTAGGGTCGTGAGTGCATTATAAGAGTGACGAACAAATCCACCAATTGTATTAGATTGTTGACTAACTGCCTTCACTTAGCGCATATAGCCATTGTGTGATTATCCGAAACAAACAAAAAATTCGAAAGTGTATTACATTAATATAAATATCAATAACAACCTAAAATGTTTAATGTTACATTATATTTCTCATGCGAGATAGCTGCCGGTCTTGCAGTAATTTGTACCTATCTATATTTTCTACCATCATGCACCTGGTGACCATATCACATTTAGTACGTTGTATTGTGGAAAGTGACTTAAGTGTATCTACTAAGCTTCAATGGCATGATATTGTGAAAGTATATTTGTAGTTTCAAAAATATATATCAATTTTCAGTTAATGACGTAGGCTTATAACGTGGATAGTACGCGAGGAATGAGTTTCCACAGAAGTACAGTTACTAAATGTCATATAGCAAATTGCGTAACGTGCTAATAAATGTTCAAAAAAGTAACGTTAGCCTTAAACTACCAGTTGGGTTTAACTCATCGAATTTTTAACACAGTTTTGTAAATAATTCATGCACCAAACTGCTTGTGGTTTTAATTTTTTTGTGATTCTTAATAATCATATGCGTCATATGAAATTATGAACACAAATACCATCAATATACAACTTAATCCTACCAACTACTGTGCATTACCAACTTCTTTTTGCATTATATGTATAGAAAATACATGACGTTGTCCAATATTTTGTTAGCTCTTTACAATAATAGTTTTAATGGGCAAAGCATGAAATTATTCAACATGATACAACGGTATAAAAAACATTACAGGGTTAGGCTCTTTGGAATGTGTTCCAGTTTTTAAAAGCTCGGGATATAAAAGAGTGTTATTTAAAGAATGGATCTCTATTAAATCTATAAAGCATTCTCCGCTCTATAAGCGTACTGCAACGAAGCCCAAGTGTTTAAACCAATACCATTTCTTATGGCATATTCTTCCTTTAATTTTGCGTTTCTGAAGAATCTTAAAATTAACAGTTGTGCCAAACATTGTATATGTAGGTCTAACCAGTACCCGGTTGTAAACAGGTGTTTTTTTACTTTGCTGGGGTGTTGTGCTCCTAGTGGTCTAATTCAAGTTACTTACTCCAAACATATATATATATATTTATCAAATATCATGTTTGCATTTTCAAACAATCCTTAATTTAAAAAAAAATATATACTTTTGTCATTCATGTCACCCAAAGTAACCTAACCTAGGTTTACTAAGTTCACCTATCTTAACCTTATTAAAACTAATATTGTAGATAATAATAATAATAAGTTAAACTAATCGCAATTCACAAAGACGGGAGATTTTATGTCCGCTTTAAACTATATACACTACAGTTCTACCTAATGAATCAAAAGTAAATGTATATATGTATACCGTAAATGTATATATGTATACCGTAAACTTACCTTTGTCCCACCGAGAGACTGTAATTACAGTCTCTCGGTGGGACAAAGGTAAGTTTACGGTGTACATATATATATTATAAGCTTACCTTATTGTCTCCTGATGAGTCAGAAGTAAATTTACGTGTACAGTCTTAACTGATTGTCTCCCGGTGAGTGGATAGTATGTGTACATATTCAGTTAATGATGTAGGCTCATAACGTGTATACATATACAACAACCTTCCTTGTTGCACTTTTGATATTATTTTGTTCTAATTCGTAGTGGTCGTTATATTTACTCCAGTCCATATAAGCATAATATACTGTATATAGTAGCATGGAGTTGAGTCTGTTTTGCTTTAATATATCTCGCATGAGGCAGCATGTTTTGATTGTTTTGACACATGTTTCTATGTTATATCGGATAAGTATTCTCCCTAATATTTCATCTAATTTTGAAACATTGGGTAGTGTAGTGAATTGTCCGTCTGCTTCTGGAATTGCCACCCGGAAATGAAATAACTAGGTTTCTTCAAGCTTCTCATATATATAGGTGGTCTAAATAACCTTAGTATTATTGTATTTGGGAATCGCCTGTCTCTGTCCAGAAGAGTTTATAATCCTATTTTGGTTGATTTTAGATGGAAGGAGAAATGGTATAGCTAAGTATTAGTATGTTGAGGTTTTGTGTCGATGTCCGTTTTCAGAACTAGTACATCTGAAAAAGATGGTTTGTGAACACTTTCCACTTCTATTGTAAACAGTATTGGTGAACGTTGGTTATTTAGATGGCTATAAAGCTGTTTCAGCCATTGTTCAAACAACCAAATCCTGGTTATTTAAACAATGTTGCGTTACACGAAGTTGGTGTTGCCAGTGAAGTATCTAGTAGAGGAGTTCATGGTATCCAAAGCAAGATCATCCATGACACTAAGAGACTCAAAAGATCCTGTGGTCAGAGATACCCAACTTGATGTCAGATTTGACATAAAGTGAACTGCTGAGGAAGCGGTGAATGAGGTCCAGACTCAGGTGGTCATTTGCTGATGGCCAAGAGCAACGTGAGTTAGTTTCTCAGGAGATTCGAGAAGCTGAGGAGGAAATGAGACTAGCCACAATAGTTGGTCAGACCAAACAGGGTGCTTGGACAAGATGAAAATCAGTACAGCAGCAGACTTTATCATGTAAAATGCTAAGGAGAATGGAGCCACTTATAATTTCATTCTGGCGATCTACACTTGATTTGCTTCCCACGCCATCCAACTTAATTGTTTGGTATGATGACAAGTCAGATTTATGTCATGCTTGTGGTAGGAAGGGAACGTTACAGCATATCCTGAGTTCATGCCCAATGAATATATTCAGCGGCATGTGCATCTGACGTTATAATAAGGCACTCCGAGTGATTGTTAACACAGTCAGAGAGAGAGAGTGTGTAGAAGGTTAATGAAGACGAAGTGGCAATTGGCTCTAAACAGTTCACCAACTTCATCAAAGAGGGTATTGAGCCAGGTAGTTACCGCAGCAGCCCACGGAGAAGCAGCATACTCTCATGTGCAAATGACTGGAAGATATCAGCAGATCTTGAAGGGATGGAAATTTTCCACCTGAAATTGCAGTCACAAACCTCAGACCGGATATTGTTATCTGGTCGGCTATTTGGCGGCAAGTGACCTTCGGTGAGCTGATTGTGACATGGGAGGATAACATCCAGGAAACTCATGAACGGAAGTTCACCAAACATTTTGAACTGAGGTCTAATTGTGAGGATAGAGGATGGAAAGGAGCATGCTAACCGTTTGAAGTTGGCTGCCGAGGTTTCGTTGCAACGGAGCTTCATGAGCGGCTGGGAGACTTGGGATTCAGGAACAGTGCGGTGAGAGGACTGTACAGAAGTGCAGCTGAATTAGTCTCATTACGGATACGGTCAAAGAATGTTCAGAAGAGTAGGTAGACTACAGATAAAGTGAAGAAAGCGTGTCCATCTGGAAAGCAGAGCAAGCCCACTAGCGGGAGGTGGCGTGAGTACGCTGCTGGCCCACCACCCCGAGGAAGTATTGAGTTTTAATAGGCCTAAACTTCCATTGACGGGTGGCACTTAGCTGATGATCCTGCTGGTGTCAGCACTGAAGGCAACTACAATCTTCAGCCTTTGGGTATTGAATTCTGGCTATAAAACTATTTCAGATATTCAAGACCGTAGTTCCAGAGAACAAATACGTCATCTGCATATCTCAACATACGTTCTGTAATTGAGAGAAAGAGAAAAAAGCGACATGTAAAGAGAAACAGCAGAACTATCCATGGAAAGTATGGAAAATAGAAGAGAAGAGAAAGAAGATTCCTTATGGAATCTAGTTGAAGTTTGGTCTGCATTTAAAAGGTCTAGCCATCCTTCAATTGGCAACACATTATTTATAGTGTCATTAACAGGTGTTTTGAAGAGACGAGATATAATAACCTTAAGGGTGTTCTTATATTTACGTTTAGAAAATGAGATCTTTAAAATGTGAGGAACTGTTCACATGTGACAAACCACATTGAAACGATTAATTTTTACTGTTGTTTGGACTCTACAGAAAAAGGTTTATGATGTTACACAACCATTGTTGTGCCATGTAACTTTAGGACACCAACTTTTGCGACGCTAATCGAAATAACAATAGTAGTTAGTGATGACTATCTTTAAGTGAGTATTACACCTTAGTGAACTTACTAAACATAAGATATATGAATACAATTCTTTAATTGTATAAGTATGCTACATTTCATTAACCTATCAGGCGTTATTAGACATCAAAGTTCTTCTAACACAACGCCCCTTGCGGGAGCATAACGGTTGCAAACTTGCATATACCAAGGATACTCAAAAAAAGGAGTAGTCAAACATTTGAATTTTGATGACTATATAAACTAGTAACAATTCGCATTATGCTAAAAGAGTCAATTTTCTGTAACGAAAATATATTGAACTAAATTTTACACTTTACTAAATACGTGTGGTCTAAAGTATGCAATATTTTCAGTAAAATTGAAATAGATTTAACAACACTATTTTTTCTTTTAATATAAAAAATATCAAAATTTTAGTTTAAATGTCTTCTAGGAGAGCATGCGCAGGTAAAAATCGATTGGGCACCTCATTCTCAAGATTAGAAGATTAATCTTTAATCCGCAATCTTTACTTCAAGTTTCTTAGCTATATCGGTTCTAGTTTTCTGGTTCAGATAGCGAATAACACCTTTAGCTTGAACATTTCGTAAATGGGAACGACGAAGTAAACCTTTATTTGTCTGTAATTCCAGTGTCTATTATCGTGATACATTTTGTTATATCATAATAGACCGCTAAGTTAGAAAGGTTTTGGAATTATATAGCATATATATATTAGTAAATGAGGTGATATTCAGAATAGGCAATATATGTAATACCAAATAATACTAATGATAGTCCAAAGCACTTCCTATTTATAAGAGTGAATAATAACATTTTAAGACAACTGTGTTGTATATGTCCTCTCAACAAGGGAATTTGTTTGTTCAGTTCCAGTTCATAAGGTCTGCTGGATTACAACATAAAACATTTGATAAAGTTTGGTTATTATTAAGCACAAAGCTACGCAATGGGCTATCTATGCTCTTCTCACCACCGGTATCGAAACCCGACTTTTTGGGTTATAAGCCTGCACACTTACTGATGAACTGCTGGACGGGAGAATTTTTATAAATAATAGTGTAATTTAACTTATTATTATTAGTGTTTGTGGTTATATATCATATATAATACATGCTGACGAATCATGTTTTTGGGGTGCTATATCATATATAATACATGTTGAAGAATCATGTTTAGTTATCATATATATTTCTAATTTGCAATTAAATCCTTAACATGAGAAACTAGAAAAGAGATACGTTTACAGAACAGTAATTTGTATAAAGGAAAGAGAAGAACACATTGTTTTTGGAAAAATATGTCCCCCCCCCCCTCATTGCTCTCTCTTCAGTAGGCTTATATCAAGTACAGATAAAATAAAAATGTAGTTAACGTTAAATGAAAAACATAATCACGTTGTAAACAGAACTAATCGTGTAAAAGAATGTTTTGTCACGTTCTAAAATGGTAATTCGAGTGCCCGTAACCACAAAATACCCGGTCATTTTTGTGGATGTTTAATTCCATGGAAGACAGTCAATAACTGTTCAGGATACGTTTACGTTAAGCTTCTGAAGGAACACGCAACTTCACCTAAATGTCATGATATCTTTCAGCGACATCTTGAGATTGGTTAAAGCTACGTAATCGTATATTTCAAAGAAGTTCAATTGATGTGCTATATATGTATGATTTAAATATTTTGTAATAGATGTCCTAGTGCAGATAACACTTGCGTAGCTTTATGTGAAAATATGAAACAAAACGAATATAGCTTATACGTTCATCTGGTTTGTGCAGTGTTCGTTCATTGCAACCATTCGGTAGACACGTGTCATCTGTTATAGATCAGGATTTCATCTCATTGTTTTTAATGTAATAAAACTATGAAAACCCGAGTTCGCTTGACCAGCTTGTTGCTATCAGCAGGTGTTATGATGCTCAACCGACTCTGAAATTGTTTTCGTAAACACTCTCGCTCTCCCTGATCTTCGACAATACATCACTTTATCAAAGACAACTTCATAACGGACCTGAAAGTAATTTGGTGTGTAGATAACGGCGACAACTGATTTATGGCAAAATGTCATTCCAGTAATGTAACTTTACTTAACCAAACACGTGAGACCAAGCTAATGGAAGGAGACTTTCTCCGTTGTTGTGCTTAACTATAAACTACCCTAAACAATGTTGAAATGAAATGACATCTAGGGACAGTCAGTTGACCATGTTGTTTTCATTTTTCTGTTCACACTTTTTTTAAGCTGTTTGCGCCATAGATACTAGAGCTATTCTCCCGGGGCTTGAACTTGTATGTGTGTGAATCGTAGGTAATATACAGAGTGATTGACTTCTTTCAATACATGTGTAAGCTTTTATTAGGTGTGTATAAATCTACCTTTCGCGAGCGTCCACGATAAAGGTTTTTGGACATACGATACTGAAGCTCCATTTTTCAATGTCAGAAATTTGTTTGTTTAGAGCTACTATTAATGAACGTTTTTTTCCCTTGGCAACAGCCTGATGGAGAAGGCCTTTGAAGTATCAAGGAAGGAAAAACAACAACACGAAAACTAAAATAACACTTAATCAACTTCTCATTAACTTACTCGTTGTTGTCGAAAAGAACGGTGAATTAACGATAATTTTAAATGCATATCAAAACTGAAATCTTTATATTCTAAGTATAAACGAACTTGTGGGGATTCTCGTAAAAATTAGATGTTCATAACACATGATAATTAGTAGACTGAAATAAATATTCTATTTAACACCATATGAAAGTAGATTAAAATCCATTGAATAAAACTAGTAACTTTAGTTCATATGAGTTGGAACGATCTCGTTGCACTGTGGAATTTAAATACATAAAATACAGCATGACGTATTTTATTTTTTTTAAAAAAAATGCTTGCTGTGTATCACTCACTAAATACATTAGACGTATTCTCCTTCTCAATTTAATCATAAACACCATCAATTATGTTTATTGTACTTCTTGATATCATATTCAACTTAATCAACGGTATCGTTAATGAGCTATAATGCCAACTAAGCTCAAAATCCCATACTGTACTTAACACTGAATACAAGTTCCAAAGCTTATCATTACACAAACCGTTTTTAGCGACAGTAACAAAGAATAAGACTAGTACAGGTGTACCGTAAAGAAGATAATGTCAGTTTAAGTTTAATAAAGCTCAATGTTAAACTTTATCACAACAGTTTTAGTTGGTGTAATCACGTTAGTTTTAGTTAAATAAAGCTGAGCGTTTAATTTTATCCCACCAGTTTTAATCAAATAAAGCTGAGCGTTTAATTTTATCACGGTGGGTTTAATTAAGAAAAGCTGAGCGTTTAATTTTATCACGGTGGGTTTAATTAAGAAAAGCTGAGCGTTTAATTTTGTCACGTTGGTTATCGCTAAATAAAATATATCCTTTAACTTTACAACATTAGTTTTAGTTAAATAAAACATATCCTTTAACTTTACAACATTAGTTTTAGTTAAATAAAACATATCCTTTAACTTTACAACATTAGTTTTAGGTTTTATTTAACTAAAACTAATGTCGTAAAGTTAAAGGATATGTTTTATTTAAAATATCCTTTAACTTTACGACATTAGTTTTAGTTAAA
>NW_013667176.1:128646-146023 GCF_000517525.1 Limulus polyphemus
GAAAACATATCCTTTAACTTTACGACATTAGTTTTAGTTAAATAAAACATATCCTTTAACTTTACGACATTAGTTTTAGTTAAATAAAACATATCCTTTAAATTTACAACATTAGTTTTAGTTAAGTAAAACATATCCTTTAACTTTACAACATTAGTTTTAGTTAAATAAAGCTGAATGTTTAACTTTGTAACATTAGTTTTAGTTAAATAACGCTGAATGTTCAACTTTAGCACCTCAGTTTATGTCCGAATTTGTGTTTTCTTAGAACTAGTATTAGTATGGAAAGATTACTGATGACGAGACATCATATTTAATAACCATACTCGTAATGCAATGAGCTTGTCTTTATAACGTAAAAGTAATGCTTTTACGTGGTTTTTTATTATAGCTACAAACGTCAGCTTACAGATTAAATGTTTTTTCGCCTCTACAGTTTTTCACATATACTCTGTGTAAGTTTATAAAGTTTGATAAATTTTTCGTCGATTTTGATTTACGTAATGGATATTTTCGATTCAAAATATGCATATTAATACAAAATGGAACAAAACCTTAAAGTTACATCTAATTTGAAGCTTCTAGCTTCAAAACGTTTATCTTTGAATAAGAATACTAAAGATGACAAAAAACAGAACTGATAACTCAATGAAAATTCACTAGGGCATTGATTTTAATTCCTTGTAGTGGTAAGTGCCTTTTGATTAAGCTGAAATTAATCCAGTCGTTTTATTGGTGTACTCTTAAACATAGTTTAGAATGTTTATAACAATTAAAAACCAGATTTGGTTTCAGAATGCTAACTGTTCTGTTGGTGGTTGATTTTTAATGATTCTGATTGGTTTTCTACAGTTTTACAAGCCATGGTATAGGGACATCCTGAAAAACTCTTTAAAAACAAGCCGCATGATGAATATAATTGGTAAAGTGATGCACCATAAATTTTTAATGCTAGATTGCTGCCTTTTCACAATATAAGATTTTTAATATTTTATTACACTCCTTAAGATATACTGTTGAAGTTAACGCTGCTGCTGTCTCCTAGCGTTGTAAGCTCAACAATCTTCAGCAAGGCAGTAAATAGTCCCCGTTTTAGTCAGACAACTCATTAGATTGGTTGATGAACTGTATCTATTCCATGTTTACCGTTCACTAGTAGCACGATGCGGTGCACCTAATATCAGGATTTATCTGGTTGGCTGGTTCAAATTAAATAAGGAAGCACGTTCCAGCTTCTGCTTCACTTGTAAGGTTTCACGCAGCACTGGTACGAATGTAGCTTGCACTAAAAACAAAATAGGATCTCATGCTGAACCAATATTCGACAGAGGTAATTTTATCCAATAACAAAAGTTGATACGATCATCCTTTTGTTGGATACACGGTTATAAGACTTTAAACATTTAGCGTATTTCGATTAAAACTTGAACAAATTCGCTGTAAAAACTCGCCGCGGAGCAACTTGACAATTTGATAAAGTTTCTGGCATCCGCAGGCTAACAGAGAAATTAGATTCACCTAAGCTAGTTAAGCCTTTTTAATATACTCGTATGAGTAAATTAGAAGTTCCAGCCTGAATTTTGGTAAACTTTTAGAAATAAGTTTTCATCAGTTTTAAAACGTGTTTAAGAATAATTGAAAAGATGAATGAATGAATTGACTCACAGTGAAACTTTACAAAGACCATAGCTTGAAAAAAAGAAAAGTAAAATACATAGCGAAACCTTACATAGATCATAGCTTTGGAGAATGAAAGTAACTTATACAGACCATAGCTTGAGAGAGCGACATAACACACACAGTGAAACTATACATAGATCATAACTTGGAACAACGACGGTAACATATAAAGATCATAGTTAGGAAGAATGACAGTTACATACATAGTAAAACCTTACACAGATCATAACTTAGGAGAGTGATAGTAACACACACAGTGAAGCCTTACGTAGACAATAATTTAGGAAACGACAGTAACATACACAGTGAACCCTTACACGGACCATAGCTTTAGAGAGCGACATAACATACACAGTGAAATTTTACATAGACCATAACTTGGGAAACAACAATAACATACCCAATGAAACCTTACATACGCCATAGCTTTAGAGAGCGACATAACATACACAGTGAAACTTCACACGGATCACAGCTTCAGACACAGTGAAACCTTATATTGACCACAGCTTTAGAGAACGACATAACCCACTCAGTGAAACTATAAATATACCATGACTTGGGAAAATGGTAGTAACACCAACCATATATTAATTCAGCTCGCAGCTTTGTATATATGTATTCCAGCTAACTTTGTATGTATGTATTCCAGCTAACTTTGTATGTATGTATTCCAGCTAACTTTGTGTGCATGTATTCCAGCTAACTTTGTGTGCATGTATTCCAGCTAACTTTGTATGTATGTATTCCAGCTAACTTTGTGTGTATGTATTCCAGCTAACTTTTTGTGTATGTATTCCAGCTAACTTTGTATATATGTATTCCAGCTAACTTTGTATGTATGTATTCTAGCTAACTTTGTGTGCATGTATTCCAGCTAACTCCTGCCACAGTTCAGGGGCTATCTGGACCAAATTGTAGACGGGGTGGCCTGGGAGGATTGTTGTTTACTGTATGTTGTGACTCTACTAGCAAGAGGAGCTAGACATGATGTCCTCATGAGGTCACTGAAACATGATGGGGAGCCTTAAAGTAGGTTTCCAGTTTCTCTGAGCCCGAATGTGACTTCAGAGCTTGTGTTCCAAGCCCCTTCAATAATCCTGAGGCACCATGTTAGAAACCGTGTCCATATCCCTTCCTCCACTCCCAAACTTGGCACATGTGCTCAAGTACCAAGAGCGGTGTCCTAACGGGGTGTTATATGTGTATGAACCCTTTTTGGAGTAACTCTACAAGTAATTGGGTATAATGGAGAAGCTTGATCAGTACATATGAGTTTCTGTGAGTCATGAGGGGGGTTTTGAATCCTTCAACGGAGTGCTGATTTTTTATGCTAATCTTAGTCAAATTATTGAATACCATGGGATGATTTCCAAGGGAACTCTTAGAAAAAATAGTTTGACTAATTCTCAAGGCGTTTAGAGTGCACCACCATCCAGTAAATATCGATAAATAAATCAAATCTTTTTAGTCATTTTAATCGATTTTATGTTATAAAATATACAACGTATATCGCGCTGTCGCATGCTAGCTTAAGTACTTGTGTTTAATGATTGTTCTACTGCAATAAAGTTTACAGTCACAGGTAAACAAAGTGATTTAGTAAGATATTTTGCATCAAACGAGTCCTTCCAAACGTTTCAAAAATATTTTGACGAACTGCTAAGAAACAGCTATTTCAGGTCAAAGCTAAGTTATATCAAATTTGATAGAAATAACGTTCTATAATAATTTCAAAAAGAAAATCTGGCTGAGTTGATATAAAAGCAGATTTTCATAGAACTAAGCTTAAAAGTAAAATGTATCATCGCATGTATTGATACTTCAGTAAAAAACGGCAAAATAAAAACACGTATGATTAGAAGTTCTACTAATTCAAACATTATAGTTACATTTCATTTGCCAGCAGGCAAACCTTGAAAGTAAAACAAAAACAAATAAATCACTTGGTATCACAAACCTTCAGCTTAAAAGACATTAAGAATGAGGGGGTATAGACAATCAAAACGTTCAAACATAGCTGACTTGTTAGAAAGCTAAACGTTCCAATAACATCGCATAAACTTAAAATGAAAAAGAACAATGACAAAACTAAAATTAAGTAGCTTTTCTTAAATTGGCAGCATAATCACAAAATTTTCTTCTCGTAAAGATTACCGTTAATGTTGTATCATTTAATGTTTAACGTGTGAAAGAAAAAAATTGAAAATTGAAACATAATTTATTATATAACCATATTATTTTCATATGTAACCTACCAAAGTAATTGTGAAGGATTTGGCGCCACGCTTCTCGGTAGAACAGCAGTTGTCTGAGGGTTTATAACACTAAAAAAAATCGGGTATCGACACGTGCGCAAAGCACAGATAGCCCATTGTGTAGCTTTGGTTTAACAACAAAACAAACAAAACTTTGGCGCCACTTTTATAAAACATGAATATTAGAGAATATCGAATGTCGGTTTGGAAATTACGGCTTAAGCAATTGGTATTTTAAACTTGGAAACGGTACTTCGTGCAATAGACTAAACGAACAACCCTGAAGATCAGATATAGTCATCTTTGACATAGAACTGCTGACGGAAAGAATGAAACTAGTGAGCAACACCCGCCGCTTATGAGCTACTTTAACTGAATAGTAGGATCGACTGACACAGCTAAAAGTGTGATTCGTGTTCATCATATCGCAGATCGAACCCCCTGACTTTCCGTTACCCAGCTCATTACGCTAACCACTAGGTTACGCTATGGTTTCAGATATTTCTCGTTATAGCTGTCTAAATTTAATTGTCACGTTTCAGACTTACCTATCACCTATTTGAAAGGATATTCCAAACAGTATGCTTTAAGCTTTCTTATTACCTGTTTGATGGGATACCAAACAGGATGTTTATATTTACTTATCACCTGTTTGAAGAGATACCAAACAGGATGTTTAGGTTTAATTATCACCTGTGTGATGTGATACCAAACAGGGTGTTTAGATTTACTTCTCACCTGTTTGAAGGGACACCAAACAGGATGTTTAGATTTACTTATCACCTGTTTGATGGGATGCAAAATATAATGCTTTAGATTTACTTATCATCTGTTTGATGAGATACCAAACAGGACGTTTTAGATACACTTATCACCTGTTTGATAAGATACGAAACAAGACGTTTTAGATTCACTTATCATAACATAACACAATGTTTAAGGACAACAAGGGACCTATTGGTCCATCTAGGCTGTCCCATCCTCTAATCTAAACTAAACTTATTAAATAAAAAATACATCGAGGCCAGCCCTTATCATTCATATAGTAATCAAACTTTCTCTTTAGCTCATTTAAATTTACTGCCTCCACAATATCCGAAGGTAACCCGTTCCAAAAGTCAACCACCCTGTTAGAAGAATAAAACGATCTTAGCTGAATGTGACTCCTACCCAGCCAAAATGTATACTTGTGTCCCCTAGTCTTACCATTCTTGCCATGAAATTTGAAAAACAATGATGCATCAAACTATCAATTCCCTTACCAATCTTAAGCACCTCAATCAGATCCCTTTAACTCTTCTTTTTTTCAAAAGAAAACAATCTTAGAGATCTTACCCTCTCATCGTATAGCAACTCTTTCCATCTCAGGCACCATCCTAGTAGCCCTCCTCTGAACCCTTTCCAACAATTCAATGTCATTCCTAACCAATGACTTATACAATGAAATTATAGCATTTTAGGCTTGTATTCAATGTTTCTGTAGCTAAAACCAAAAATCATATTTGCCCTACCACTTGCAACAGCACACTGCTTGGATGGCTTAAGAAACTGATCAACCATTATACCAAGATCCATTTCTTTCATGATACTGTAAAGGGTATTTCCATCCAAATTATACTTGTAATTTAAATTATGATAATCCACATGCATTATCTTGCATTTATCATAATTAAAACCCATCTGCCATTTATTTGCCCAACTCACTAAATGACCGAAATCCTTTTGTAAATCAGCAGCATCCTTTTCACAGCTAGCAACACCCAAGACCTTAATACCATCAGCAAATTTAAATAATTTATTGACCATTCCTTCATCTACGTCATTGATGTAAATCAAAAAGAGCAACGGTTCTAAGATGAGTCCTGAGGTACCTCACTTGTGACATTAATTCAGTTTGACTGAACTTTATTTGTAACAACACTCTGCTTTCTTCCATCCAGCCACTCTTCTATCCAATTTGCTAACTGTTTAAATGTTTCTGAAAATCCAGATACATCAAATCTACACCCATCTGCCATTTGATGTGATTTGTAAGGCAAGATTTTCCCTTAGTAAAACCATGTTGACTATCTAATAAAATTCTAAACTTTGTTAAATGACTTTGCAAAGCCTCTTTTAACAGACCTTCCCAAACGTTTCCTACAACTGATGTAAGACTAATGGGTTTATAATTATCGTACAATTTTTATCACTTCCCTTGAAAAGAGGAGTTACATTAGCTAACCTCCAGTCATCTGGTACCTGCCCACTATTGAAGGATTGACAAAAAATAGTAGCAAGTGGATCAAATATACAATCCTTTACCTTCTTCAAACCTATGGGGAAATATTATCTGGCCCAGGTGCATTATCGTTCTTTAAACTTCCCAAAATTTTGTTAACAAGCTTAGAATTAATGTGATTATCTTGTTCGATCTAGTTTCCATCTATCAACTGTTCAAGATGAGGAGTATTGCTTAAATATTTATTAGTAAAAACCGAAGAAAAAGTTAAATTTAATAACCCAGCCATCTCAAAATCATCAGAGACTAGCTTTCCTTTATCATCCTTCAAGGGTCCTATCCCCATTTTAACATTTTGTTTACCCTTAATGTATTTAAAGAAATCCTTGCTGTTAATTTTTATATTTTCAACAAACCTGTTTCATATTTCCTTTTTTATGTCCTAATTTCCTGTTTGACCAACTTTCTTGATATTCTATAATCTTCTATGGCTTCATCATACCAGTCAATCACATCTATTTGATGGAATACGAAAGATGATGTTTTTTACTTATCATCTGTTTGATGAGATACAAAACAGGATGTTTTATATTTACTTTTCGCCTGTTTGATGGGACAGAAAACAGGATGTTTTAGAATTTTATTGAGCTTTATCTGATGGATATTCCTAACAGGATGTTTCAGTATTATGTCTGTCTAATACAATATTTCAAGTGAACAAAGTAGCTCTAGCTTTGGCTTTGAATATCAAAAGAATGCCCTTCAAATGTTATATATATATCAATTAGGATTGATAATAATCTTAGAAGTTTCAAGAATCAACTAAAGCTTCGTTCACTGTCTTTAAGAAAGCTGTGTACTTATTCAAAGAACACTATAAGAGTCCTACCTTATATGCAGAAGTTAGGTTTTGTTCTGAAGGCCGATATAGCTTGTTGTGTTGGAAGAAGAAAATAAATGGAATTTGTATTTGTATTCTAAGAACAACGGCTCTGTTCTATAATATATCACCTCAAGTTTCATGCCACTATCATAATTATTTTGCATTAATACTCTTGATAATCACGAATGAGCAAATGATCAATTTTCCAAAGTGTTTCTATCCTTCACGTGTTCACCGTGACACACCATTATATGATTAGTCCAAAGAAAGTGATCAGTATGACTTTTGTGGCTTTCACCTTCTATACCTCTTTTATTGAATGAAAATAATTATTTCTATTTTATGACACTGGACGGGTAGATGCAGTAGCCATTGTAGTATATAGGAGTCAGTTGAAATAGTGCATATTAGGGTCGAGCTGTAAAACAAAATGAAGGGGAAAATGATTTGCGCATTTTCAGAAGGCTTTACACACGATTCTTGATCAGTTTCCTGCATCGATTTAGTAACGATTCATTAGTGATTTGAAAAGTGACCATCACTTAATTATTCACGGCTCTTGAGTAACAATTTTGATATCATTAAATGCAAAGAGAGGAACTAGTATTTCTAGTGGTGTATACTTTTTTGTCGTCCCACAGTGGCACAGCGATATGTCTGCGGACTTACAACGCTAGAAACCGGGTTTCGATATCCGTGGTGGGCAGAGCACAGATAGCCCATTATGTAACTTTGTGGTTAATTACAAACAAACAAATACTTTTTTGACATTTGTTTTAAAATAAATGATTTGTAACAAAGAGTACAACAATTGGAATTAAAAGGTTTGGAAGCTCAATAAAGTACCATATCATCGTTGTCCAAAAATTGCGTAGTTATTTACACGTGATATATATAGATGTTTTTGTTGCTGGTGTTTTAGTGCAAAGCTAAATAATGACTATCTACATTCTGTCCATCGCACGGAATCGAACTCCGGACTTTAGTATTGTAAATTCTTAAGATTACAGCTGACCAACCATGGACTATCTGTTTTGAGTCCATCGTGACTATGAAAAATCGACTTTTAGCGTTATAAGCCATCAAACTTACTGCTGAGCCACCTGGGGGCATGAGATGTTAATCACAATAGTCAAGCTAGTAAATTGCAAAATGTAACGATATTACGTAAGCTGTAAAAACGAAAAACTTAAATATTTTTTATTGAAAAAGTGAAACATTATCTATGTCTTAAAATCTATTGGAGTTGTTTCATAGAAATGTTCAGCTTTTTCGTATCGCTTAGCCCTCCAATAACTCAATAGTAAATCCAAAGGCTTATGACGCTAAAAATCGATTTTCAATACCCGCAGTGGGCAGAGCAAAGATAGCCCATTGTTTAGTTTTTTGTTTAACAGCAAACAAACAAACAATATATTATTGAATAACGCACCATATGATGTCAGATCTTGGAAGTCAGTATCAGATATTGTCAGATTGCTCAATCTACTTCTGGTTATAGTAGTCAATTATAAGTTTACAAAAAAGACGTTCAACCAATTTACTCAAGCTTAGAAAAAGAGGGTAAATTAATAACAACGCTGCATTATTTAACCTAACACTAGAAAAAACTTAATGTAAGTGAACAGTCGCATAGTAAAGGGAGTGTTCAAAGGCAGAACATGAGAATTCTTATATAGACTGCTGGAAGGTTACTATCCACGTAATGTAAGTTCCTTTTTTCTGTTCACTAAATTAAATTCAGAAAACAAAAAGGCATAAAAGTATGTTATTTTAATGTTTCCTGTGCTCTTTTTAGGATACTTTTCTTGTTTGATGATATTGTGGTTTATAGTGCTACTGTCGACGAGACGGTCTAAAGCCTCAATGCAGCGGGATTTAATTTTGTTTATTGTGCGTATGATATCGTGCAAGCATAGCCGTATTCGTAGCAAATTTGGAATGCAGATTAAGTCGTCTGTATTGCTGCAGAGTTTGGGGATTGTCGTACTCTGTAATGATATATATAGACAAGTACGTTATAGGACTTTGCAAGGAAGTTTCATAATTCTAGTTCCCTATTTTTCTTAGTTCAATATAATTTCCATTTTACTACGATATTTATTTACGTCCAAATTTGAATTTCAAGTAGACACCACAGAACCGTACGATTATCTCTATGTTAAAATAACACTTCTATTTTTCAGCAAATTGATCGCTTTATTTTCATTTTACTATGAAACTTCTCCAAATAACAAAGAGAAAAACAGCGTCGAAATAATATAGAAATGTGTCTACGTGTTAGATTTGTACACACCTGTGAATCAACTAGAACGGTAAATATTACGTCTATTATTAATCTACAGAAACAAATAACAGAAGGTATTTTTCACTACCATAATCACATAACTGTATATGTCGGGGTTCGATTCCCGTTGCAGACATTGTGCACTTTTGCATTAAACAAATTGGCTGTAGTCTATATCGAAAATTGGCGTAATAGTTGCCTCGAACACTAAATAAGTATTGATAGAAGTTATTACCACTTTCAATGTAGTTCAGTGGCAAGTCTGTGGGCTTATAACGCTATAAATCAGGTTTTGATACTCGCGGTGGGCATAACACAGATTGCCCATTGTGTAGCCTTGTGCTTAACAACAAACAAACAATCAATGCACGAAATTAGATTTGGAGTTTTGGTTCATATTATTGTCTAATTAGTTAATTCTGTGTAAAATAATATTGGCAGATGAAATAAGTGTTTCACAGTTGTTCGTCTCGGTCAAGTTCGAAGAAGAAACAACGAGTGCTCAATACTGTCAAGTTTGAAGATCAAACAGTGAGTGTTGTTCACTTCTGTCAAGTTTGAAAACCAAACAGTGAGTGTTGTTCACTTCTGTCAAGTGTGGAGACCAAGCAGTAACCTTTGTTCAATCCTTTCAAATTTGAAAACCAAACAATGAATGTTGTTTACTTCTACAAGTTTGAAAACCAAACAGTGAGTGTTGTTCAATCCTTTCAAATTTGAAAACCAAACAATGAATGTTGTTCACTTCTACAAGTTTGAAAACCAAACAATGAATGTTGTTCACTTCTACAAATTTGAAAACCAAACAACGAATATTGTTCACGTCTGTCAAGTTTGAAAACCACACAATGAATGTTGTTCACTTCTACAAGTTTGAAGACCAAACAGTGGGTGTTGTTCACTTCTACAAGTTTGAAGACCAAACAATGAATGTTGTTCACTTCTACAAGTTTGAAGACCAAACAGTAAGTATTGTTCACTTCTGTCAAGTTTGAAAACCAAACAACGAATATTGTTCACTTCTACAAGTTTGAAAACCAAACAATGAGTGTTGCTGACTTCTGTCAAGTTTGAAAACCAAACAGTGAGTATTGTTCACTTCTGTCAAGTGTGGAGACCAAGCAGTAACCTTCGTTCAATCCTTTCAAATTTGAAAACCAAACAATGAATGTTGTTCACTTCTACAAGTTTGAAAACCAAACAGTGAGTGTTGTTCACGTCTGTCAAGTTTGAAAACCAAACAATGAATGTTGTTCACTTCTACAGGTTTGAAAACCAAACAGTGAGTGTTGTTCACGTCTGTCAAGTTTGAAAACCAAACAATGAATATTGTTCACTTCTACAAGTTTGAAAACCAAACAACGAATATTGTTCACGTCTGACAAGTTTGAAAACCAAACAATGAATGTTGTTCACTTCTACAAGTTTGAAGACCAAACAGTGAATGTTGTTCACCTCGGTCAAGTTGAAGATCAAACAGTGAGTGTTGTTCACGTCTGTCAAGCTCGAAGATCATTTTTCGTTTCCAATTATTACTAATTTTCGATTAAACGTAAGCTAACAATATATATTTATATCATAATTTAAAAAGTAATCAAATAGCAATATTTTAGCGGAATTTCCAATTATATCCAACGAGGTTCAGCCAACGTACGAGATTTACATGTAGGTTGCTTCTTAATAATGCCTGCTAAGCTAAGAATGGTAACAGTTTGATAATAATAATATTTGAAAGTATTTTAAACATTATAACCAATAATATTAACTCAACTAACTTTAAAGAAAAATGGAGTATCTCATTACTTATAAACAAAACAAACGCATATAAGCAGTTGCTAAATCCATACAGCTTTCCAGTACACGAAATCTGAACGCAAGCGTGAGTGAGTTTGCATTAGCGCATAGCCAACAATAAAAACTAATCGAAGATACAAAAATAAAGGCTAATCATAAACAAAGGACCAAGCTGATTTGCCTTAAGAGCCACACAGCTTACTAATGCGGCAAGCGTTCATGTATTTCCATTACTAGTCATCTATACAGATGTTGTGTCACCGATTCTCTAAAAAACCGTGATACCAATCGTATGACAGAGAGTAAAACTGATTTTTCTTGCTATCAAGACATAAGTATTAGGCCCATTAGACCCTTTAACACTGCAGTCTTTATTCAATCAGTCAGGGTTTCTCAAAAAGAATGTGTAATAGTATTTTCACCACATCCATGGTGGACATAGTGGGGTCGAAATACATTCTTCTTAATTATAACCATGTTTCACCAATTTAGAAAGACATTCACACAATAGCAAGTAAAGCCGGACAGAGAGCCTTTTCGCGTTTTAAAAACAAACGTAATAAAGCTCCTGATTTAAACATTGTCTTTTTCATCCAAGATCCAAGTACATCCCTCGTGGCTGAAAAACAAACTTGTATACAGCGAGTAATCTACTGTTACACTAATCACTATATTAGCAGCACGTCATTATAAATGAAACGGTTAAGTTTATTTTCAAGATTTTCTTATTACCACGACGATTTCTATCTCGCCACACATTTTTCTTGAGTAAGCCTTGCATGATTTTTCCCCTTCTTTTCTGTTCTTTTATGAAGTGAAATTATGTCTATCGTAAATGAATACTTTATAAGCACATATTTACAAAAGTCAAATAAGTTTTGGTTTTATTGTATGTTGACTGTGATAGACATATCACGACCATTTTACAGCGCATCTACTAAGATGCTTTGTTTGTTTTAGAGCTAAGCCACAACGGGCTATCTGCTGTGTCCACTGCGTGGAATCGAACTCCGGATTTTAGTGTTGTAAGTCCATAAACTTACTGCTGTCCCCCAGGGGAACCTATTGAGATGCGTAGATAAATACCTATAATTACAAAATTATTTCACATGTTAGGCATTATGATTAACACCTTTATTGAAATATATAATGTCAAAATATTTGTGAAGCATGTGAACATATTTCAGAACATCAACATTGAAACTAATAGTTTCTATTAACTGTAAATACTACATCCTTTATCTTACATTATAAGTCATAATATGATCAAAACTATCATTATGCTGCTAGTTCTTCGTTTAAGGTGATCCTTAAAATCATATGTTCACATTGATCCTTCTATTTGGTCTCTCGATAGAACAGTAGTAAGTTGCCCCCCAGTGACACAGCGGCATGTCTGAAGACTTACAACGCTAGAATCCGGGTTTCGATACCTGTGGTGGGCAGAGCACAGATAGCCCATTGTGTAGCTTTGTGCTTAATTACAAACAAACAAACACTAGTAAGTGTACGGATTTACAACGTTACAATCCGGGTTTGACTCTTACGCCGGACACAACAGATAGGTTAATGTGGCTTTGTTCTCACATAAAGAAAATAATTCTTCCATTTTGATATATATATATATATATATTAGTACTACATATGTACACATAGGCACATTGAATGTTAATTTTAATATATATATATATATATAGATAGTAGGGTATTAGAATGTGTGTATGCCTAGACTTTTAACTAAAAATTTAATATTAAAGGCGGTAGTATATGACTTCACCGACATGTAAAGTTTTGACATACATTACTGATTCACTAATTAACAAATGAAATCTAAGAACCATAAATTATTATAAACGTTCACGTCTTGCACGCATGCTTATATTCCACGTACTTATGCTCAGAGTGTACTAAGAATTGTTCAGTGAAGATGGGCTAGAAGCGAATGTCACACAACACATTCTACACATATCTTCTTGGCTACGAAGATCGTTGTAGTGTGTAGAACAAGTGTGAATGTGTGTGTATGTATAGGTGATATGTTAAACTAGCCAAGAGCTAGTTCAATAGCTTTACCGTGTTTAGCAGCCCTATAAATGCGACTTAAAGGAATACAATTCCAGTAACTCGAGAGTAAATGTAACATTTCAACGAAATGCATTAACCAAGCGTTATATAGAACCATCTTGGTCTAGAAACTTTCCTATTCTGCTGTTCATTAGTGCCAGCTACAGAATAACCTTAATCAAATATACTAACTTTCGAAGTTATAGCTTACTGGTACTTTAAGATGTTTTTTTAGCATAATTAACTTGGTATTTTACATCAAATTAGGCTTTAATTCTATACAACTAATTTTTGAAAGGACTGACCACACTAATAAAAAAAATACAGCAGCCCATTAATTCGTATATTTTTCGTTTTATTTCATTATTATTATTTTTTTTGCATGCTGGTACTCTGAGCATGATAAATGACGCTTTGTCTACAATTTAGCTTATTAACTAGACCATTAAATTGATTGATTTGAAGTTACTCTCAAAGCGCCCTCTAGATACTATATGGGGAAATGTTTAGCACATATTAGATTGTTTCACTAGCCTTGTCGATATAAACTGTGAACAAATAAAGGAGTATGAAAGTATGAAGTAATACAAATATATTAGATGTCTAAAGCATTCCTTCACAAAACAAATATAGCTTTAAAGATTGTTTCTGGTACGAAATCATATTTTAAAACTTCAAAATAATTTTGAATGTACATTTTTAACAGCTCATAAAATAATAAGCGCCCAATGCTTCTAAACTATTAAAATTAAGACTGTCTATTCCTTTCACATTATGATTCTGTATGCATTGGTGTTTTTCTTTTTGCATTGAATTGTTTAAAAAAAGTCACGCTTCTTATATTTCTATACCCTGCTTATTCAACTCAAGGTATTTAACACGTCAGCTAGCAGTGAATTTACATATTTGAAACCAACTTTTCTACATTCTGTTTTCTCTGTCTATCCTACTAAGTATCCAGACCAAGAAGAATGTATGTATCAGCACCGCTAACATTTGCTTTTGCTTTAGCTTACGGATATGTTTGGTTTAGCAGCGCCAGCTTAAATAGAAAAGGAACCTCCTAAAGTCACGTCTGTTTTCGCGTGGATAATTTCTTTCTTGAGAGTGGGCCTCGAGCAGAAACGTCTAGTTCTCTACTTTTCTTTCCAACAGGATAACGTTTTATTATACAGCATGCATTGTGCAAATGGGAAGTTAGCGTTGGAATCACTCTAGCTCTTTTTTTCGTTTGCGCCCAAGTTTACCAGTTTCTTCATTTGGTGTTTAGTCTGTAAGTATTCGTAAAGGAAGGGCGCCAGGGTTTTAAATCACCGATATGCGCCTTGTACAATTCACTCAATACTCGAAAAAAAACTCTCGTCCTCAGCGTGAGTTATACGCTTTTTTTTTGGTACTTCCAAAGTTTGTTCGACAGTCATACTCATCTTTCACATTAAAACGATATTATTCATGACATACAACATGTTAGACAACATTAACTTATCGAACCGTACTTTTAGTTACGAAAAAGCTAAAAAATATATATCTGTAGCATGCTCATCAAACCTATATGTTTCAAAAATTGCCATACGGATTCAGGCTTAGCATTCAGCGTCATCATTGATGTAAAGTATAATAGAATAATTTTGATGACAAGAATATAAGCAGCTGAAAACATATTTTGGAATTACGTAGTATGACCTACATTCAAACATCATTTACTATTCATTGCTTGGTGTACAAACACAGTTTTATACAAAGGGCTTTTATTACGTTACATTTGATTCATTCTTGTAAGGCGGAGTGTGGCCCAGCAGTTAGCGAGTCAAACTGTAGATCTTAGGTTCCGTGGTTCGCATTTTGAGTCAGCGGATGTGTCATAAATGTAACTGTCAAATCCCACTATTCGGTCTGACAAGAGTAGCTCATACGTTGATAATCGGTGGTAATGGCCAACTGTCCTCTAGTCGTCAAAATTAGGGACGACTAGCCCAGATAGCACTCGTGTGGTTTTTTGCGTGAAATTCTACAAACAAACACAAAAAAAATATTTTTTGTAGTAAACTTTTATTGTTGTTTTAGCCTCAGTGGATGGTTTCCTGTTAAAAAAAGTTTTTGTGTTGATATAAATACATTTAAGGTCGATTATACTTGAAGAGTGTTACTTCTGTAATTAGGTTAGAATCAGAAGAATACAAACACATTAGCAGTCTCACGCTTGATATTTGGCACAAACCCTTCTTGATGAGTGTCAACTTACTTCATCTACTGGCTAATATATTTCCAAGTAATTAATCTCAATTGTCATAACATTTCAAATATGTAACCTTATTACAACACTATATCCTTATTTCTCAAATATCAGTCCAAAAAACAACGATTCATCTACTCTAGTATCTTAAGTATCAAAGTAAATTTTCTTAACAAGTTCTTTTACTTCAAGCAGTAAGTGAGCATGAGCATTAGAAGTATTAATACAATCAACAGCAGCAAGGGAAAGTTTAAAACATGTGTAGCTCTGTAATTGCGCAGGGTATTGATATAATTTTAACGTGAACGACACCTTATGCGACACACGAGCTAAACAGCCAGATCAGAGATCGCTCCCCCCTCCTCCCACCCAAACACAGTATTTAGCTATTGCTAACTTTAAACTACTTACAAGAAGGCAGGAAGTGGGAACCAGTCACCAGCACCTGCCGGTGCAAGGCTATTGTCTGACTTTGAAACCAGAAACAGGAATGACTGACTGTCACTATTATAACTCACCCATAGCTGAAAGTGCAGAGCATATTCAGAAGCATCGCGGCGTGAGCCTTGGAACTTCCTTATTCTCAGCCCGATACTTGGCACTGTGTAACTGAAAGCATTCTTAAGATAAATCGACACAATTATATAATAAAATAATGGTAATTTACATTGCTTTTAGTTATATACTATTCGATGTTAGCTATTAAACTCTGAACAAACTGAAAGGCGAGTTAAGCTTCACATTGAAGCATTTTTATTACATTTATCCATACGAAAAGTTTGAAAGATGTAGCTTTCAAAGTTTTGGTGCAATGACATTGACCTGTAATACAATGTCTCAGGAAGGTTTCTTCTGAATCTGCTCACGTACTCCCTATCTGACGTATTTTGTTGTGTTCTTATTAACGTGCATGCTATGTAATTATTTATCGAACAGAGACAATATTTATGAGCATTTTCTTGTTGTTCTCTTTTATTTTTTTCGAAGACAACAAATCAAAGGAAAGCCTTGGCGAATATGATGATTCTGTTCACACAAACACACACTATCTTCACACATCTATCTATCTTATTAAAACTATTAATATTCTAATATTGATTTTGATTTGTGAAAGATTCCGAGTGTTGGGATTTTTTTTTTATTCTAGACACCAGCCATGTATATATTCTTCAATATCAGAGCCATAACTTACGAAAGAGCACGAGCAGAACAAGTATTTGTTATCATCCTAACTAAACAGTGTACGTATTTATGTGTGTTTATCGACTACCTTTATTGAAAGGTTTGAAAGAAATTTTCTCACGGCCAAACATCATTAGTAAATTTAGCAATATTCCTAGAATGATGTTAGCACAACGAAATAAGTATTATATATATATACAGCAGCATTTTATTGAAATATTTATTTAAGTATACGCTTTTTTAATTTCTCTGCTAGCGTTGAGACACCTCAGGAGCTTCATTGAGAATGACTGCTTCCTAAAGACTGCAGTGAGAGAATATTAGAAACTAAGTGTAAATTGAAAATAACTGCGAGGATATTAGCAACTAAGTTTTAATTGAAAATGATAGTTTCCCAATGACTGAAGTGGGAGTATATAAGCAAACTAAATGTCAATTGAAAAGGGCTGCTTCTCAAAGACAGAGGTGAGAGGATAAGTTTTAATTAAAATGATAGTTTCCCAATGACTGAAGTGAGAGTATATTAGCAAACTAAATGTCAATTGAAAAGGGCTGCTTCTCAAAGACAGGGGTGAGAGGATATTAGCAACTAAGTTTTAATTGAAAATGATAGTTTCCCAATGACTGAAGTGAGAGTATATTAGCAAACTAAATGTCAATTGAAAAGGGCTGCTTCTCAAAGACAGGGGTGAGAGGATATTAGCAACTAAGTTTAAATTAAAATGACTGCTTCTCAAAGGTTTGGGTGAGAGGATATTAGCAACTAAGTTTAAAT
>NW_013667176.1:146159-147833 GCF_000517525.1 Limulus polyphemus
AAAACTAAATGTCAATTGAAAAGGGCTGCTTCTCAAAGACAGGGGTGAGAGGATATTAGCAACTAAGTTTTAATTAAAATGACTGCTTCTCAAAGGTTTGGGTGAGAGGATATTAGCTAAGTGTGAATTGGAAATAACAGTTTTCTGAAGATTGGAGTGAGAGAATATGAGGAGATTAAATTTTAGTTGAAAATGACTACTTCATAAAGACTGGAGTGAGAGAGTTTGAACAAACTTAATGTCAGTTGAAAATGCTTCCCAAAAGACTGGAGTAAAAAAACTTGAGCAAACATTGGAATTAAACAACTTCTTACAAGGAAAGAGTTATATATGAAACAACTTATTAACAAGTAGTATATTTGATAAAAACTGTACCATAACTACTAAATTGTTCAGTCTAATCGTTAGTCAGAAGATAAAATATATGTTTGTGTTTTTAAATTTGTTGTTCAAAGACCTACCTCGTCACAATGTAAAAGACAGTTGTTACTCCCGAGTTGCACGTCACTTTTCCAGTCTTATCGAAACAATTTTCTTGAAGTTTACTGAACCCAAGCGTTGCATTTATTTTCCACTTCTGGATTCATCGAACATGAAAAAGATACTTTTTTTTTATTTTGAGGGAAATTGATGCCACCCACAAATTATGTACTCGATACTTTTTTGTTGCAAAATCTACTCGATAATAATGTTATAGAGAAAAGGCAACATTTTTGAAGACTAAAGCGTAACAATTCCTCTGAAACAACTGGTCTTTGTCATTGTCGAAAACTTGAGTTCAGAGGCTGGACTCTGAGTCACGCTCAATGGAGTCCACGCGACGTGCACGAGATCTTAGACTTCAACCGTACACGCCAGAAAGGGAACAGCTTGTCAATGACGGATTCTGCGTCGTCCCTTTCCGAAAACTATGGCACGCGTTTTGCCCGCCGCCTGGTGTTCCCTCGTGACAGGACGAATATCACACGTTCTCCACTGTTCATAATCGTCGCATATGTGGGTGAGAAAGAAAGTGTTATCAATAGGCAACGTTCAGAATCATCTGAATGAAACATAATGGTTCATTTATTTTGTATCGTTTTCTGTTACGAGCCTGTGAGCTGATTTTTTGTTTAAGCTATTGAGTTATATTAAAGTACAGTGCCTTCCCGTTTTTTAACTGTTCCATTAATCTTTTAGTGACTCGCAAAAATCATTCTATGGAACAAAAGCCACTTTCTCAAAAGTTGTACAATGTTTTTGTTTCCTTATATAAATTAAACGTGAAAAGAACAAAATAATAAATTAGCGTTGTGAACTCAATGCATTCTAAAGGAAGTAAAAATAATGCTTTTGTCAAACACGTTCGTTCAATAAAACTCTTAATTTGGCAGATGTTGATACTTCTTTAATACTTGAAACAAAAGTGCAAAATAGATAACTCGAAACCTTATCAGCTGTTTTTTTTTTTGTTTAATTTCTTAACATTTATCATAGAATAATTATTAAGTTTGAAAAATGACTTGAGTCTATAAATGTGGAACACACTGAAAAATAAAACATGTTTGTAGCGCCATCTGTCGAGCTACCACAAATTATTTGTTTTTGCACCATCCATTTAGCTCTTTGTGTGTGTGTGTGTGTATGTATGTATATATATATATATATATATACATATATATATATATACTTATA
>NW_013667176.1:148566-150160 GCF_000517525.1 Limulus polyphemus
CTCTTTGTTGTGTGTGTGTGTGTATGTATGTATATATATATATATATATATACATATATATATATATACTTATATGTATAACATGAGTTTCACTATGACTTTTCTCTTTAATGGCCCAGCGGTAAACTTGAGGGCTTATATGCTAAAAATGGGGTTCGATACCCGTCATGAATACAGTGTAAATAGTCTGTTGTGTAGCTTTGGGCTTAAAACACACACACACACACTACGTTAAAAGAGGGTTAGTGAAGTGCTAAGATGCAGCTCCATCTGTAGTGAGTTTCTTGAGTTCTGATAGGATTCCTCAAAAAACGTTTTAAATATCACTTCCAGCTACTTAAGACTAAACAGTATGAATATGCTAATCGTAAGTGAAATAACTATAAAAAAATGCGACAGGATATGTCCTGAAATTAATAAACTAAACACAGAACAAATAATAAAATCATTCTGCACAAGAGCATCTGGTGCACGTAAATCCTTACGTAGTATCAAAAGGTAGGGACTTTTCTTTCTTTCTTCTTCTTTTTTTGTGTAGAGTGGCGCCTAAACTTGTGTTATCCGGTCCTAAAAGTGTTCAAAAAACTGCTTAAATGGAGTGCTGCTGTTATATCCGCGAATATTTTTCCTCCTTTACTTCCTCAATGATAATGCGACAGATGATTGTCCTGGTGATATATGTCACTGTTTTGTTGAGATTTCAATTGTTTTGTTGTTACTAACCATGTTAAACAATGTGTATCAATTCTTACATGAGCAATGGATTAAACAATATTTACTATACAAATTTTCGATGACATCCCTAGAATTCACTAAGATTATTCACGCGTTAAACACGTCATTTTCAATGCAAGCTTTCGGTTTTCTAGCAGGAGTTTCAACGGGCAGTTAGTTGTACATCAAATAATTCTGGTTCGTTCTTTGAAGAAGTAATCTAGTAACGAAGCAACATTATAAACAGCAACCTGTGTTACGAGTTTTCAGCTGACAGTTTCGCGTCAAACGCTTCTGGTTCGTTCTGTTAAAAAATAATTTAAAGTCTAGTAACAAAGCAACAATATAAACAGCAACCTGTGTTACGAGTTTTCAAATGGCAGGTGCACATCAAACACATCTGGTTCGTTCTGTCAAGAAATAATTCAAAGTCTAACAACGAAGCAACAATGTAAACAGCAACTCGTGTTACGAGTTTTCAATAGCTGTCCATTTGTTATTTAATTTCTAAGTCAGACATCAAACACCCTGTATTGTAATTCTTTTTTTTTTACGCACTATATGTTAACGTCTTCAGCAAAGCAATGTTGTTATATGTCTAAGTTTCACTTTAGCTATTTAATATCTGATCAGTTAACGTAGACCTGCTTTGTCTGTCACGATTCCATGATAATTAAGCTGATGATCTAAGTGATTTATCAGAAAAGTTACATCGTATCTTAGTACCGTAAAACGTGGCCCGGCATGGCCAGGTGGTTACGCACTCGACTCGCAATCTGAGGGACGCAGGCTCGAATACCCGTTACACCAAACATGCTCGCCCTTTCAGCCGTGGGGGCGTTATAATGTGACGGTCAATCCCACTATTCGTTGGTAAAAG
>NW_013667176.1:151135-182867 GCF_000517525.1 Limulus polyphemus
TCTAGTCTTACACTGCTAAATTAGGGACGGCTAGCGCAGAAAGCTCTCGTGTAGCTTTGCGCGAAATAAAAAAAAACTAGCAAACAAAACAAACCGTAAAACGTTATGATAAAACCTACTACCTCCATTACTATTTATTTCAACTATCGGCTGGATTATCACAGAGTTTCCAAGATATTAGCTTTAGTGCCTAATCTTTCAGTGAGGAATAATACTACGTTCATGGATGATACAATTTGCTTTTTATTTCGTCTGATATCCATGTCATAAGTTTACACCTGTTTACCTCCTTTTCGAAACCTGTGGTATTTGGTAGGTGTTTTCCGTTTATTATTGTTAAATATGTGAGAAAATACTTTCAATTTGTTTCTTACAACAGAGAGCAGGTACTCATTTGGTATCTGTTTTACTGATCTCTTTTATCTTGAGAAAGTAGTTATATATAATAATAATAGTCCGTTATTTTGGAAGACATTAATATGCCACCATTATGGTTATCATGTTTATTTTTGTTATTTCCCTTTTTTAAACATGTTGTGGTTATCCCTATGAACCCTAATGTTAGGGGAAAAAGGAGCTGCAGGTAATGCTTAATGTTCATCCCTAATTGGTAAGGACACTTGATACACTTCTTAAGACTCCAGGACACGATGATGTTCCAATGAAATCCAGTTGGACTACAATACTGAGCTCCAACTAAGCCATCCATTCAAAATTTTCTCATGTCTACAAGTCATGTCTTAAAAATGAGAACCATAAATGTGTCGCCATTTAGAAACCTCTGTCTCTAATCACTCCGTTTTACGGTACTTAAAATGAGGTCGCTCTTAGCATGGTACTAGATTAAGGTTTAAAGCTCCTGATCCATAAGGTCTTTAATATGATTTTTTATTCATTTGTATTGGATATTCGGACAAAGATACATAAGGACTATCTTTGCTAGCTGTCAAAATGGTAGACTAAAGCGGTATGACCTAATCAACAGCACCCATCGCCGAATCTTGGGTTGCTTTTGTTTGGCAAATAGTGGGTTTGTTTGTTTGTAGTTTAAGCACAAAGTTACACATTAGGCTATTTGTGCTCTACCCAACAGTGGTAAGACTGGAGGTTTACAACGCCAGAAACTGGGTTTCGATACCTGTGGTGGGCACAGCACAAATAGCCCTTTGTGTAGCTTTCTGATTAATAACAAACAAACGAAGGATTTCAGAAGAAGAAATGTTGTTTATCATGTGTTGCCGAATGTCAACAAGTTTAAACTATAAATGCACACGTTTAGATAAGAGCCCGTGTTCGAACAGAACGTTTCTCGTTTTTGAAATAAAAAATTCGTGACTTAGCTAATAGTAGTTCATGACTAGCAGTAGTTATGACTTTGGTAACAGGAATTTGACTGGAGTATTAACTGAGTGATAACATTTTATCACCTCTTATCACAATTGATTAAATAGATTTGACAACGATAAAATTGTACCAAATGGTCGAGCACCCTTACGTTAGCTTTGGAAAACAATTAGAGCAACTGCTCGACTGTGTGGTCTCATTTTACCCTTACGTTAGCTTTGGAAAACATTAGAGTAACTACTCGACTGTGTGGTCTCATTTTACCCTTACGTTAGCTTTGGAAAACAATTAGGGTAACTGAAAATGAGACCACACAGTCGAGTAGTTACTCTAAATGTTTTCCAAAGCTAACGTAAGAGTAAAATGAGACCACACAGTCGAGCAGTTGCTCTAATTTTTTCCAAAGCTAACGTAAGGGTAAAATGAGACCACACAGTCGAGCAGTTACTCTAATTGTTTTACGTATAGGTAACGTAAATTTATGATGAAGATAAGGTGGGGAGGATTCAGGTCTTGCGGTATTTTATTTATCTTTAATAGAATTATGCTCAGAAAAAAAAATCACTGTAATGTTGTGACTAATCTAATTATCTGTCATCACTATTTAAATAAAAGAAGTGAAGAAAGTGACTTAGGAGATATGCACATCCCCAAGGAAAGTCCGCTTCTAATCTTTCAGCTAGAAGTTTTACAATAAAGTAACGTTCTCTCTTTACGCAAGACAGCAGAGAAACCGTAATATTAGTTTTTTTTATACGGATATTATGTTAAACTTAACTTTAGTTAATCAGGATATATGATGACTATAAGATTCAACTTTGTACGGATGAAAACCTCACAACAATTTCTAAGTTACAAGAGGTATAGTTACACAGTTACATTAACATCAAAAACGCGACATTCTTAACGTTTTTATTGTTACACCATTCTTAACGTTTTTATTGTTATTGATCTGTGTTGAAGTAACATAGCTCTAGATCTTTTTATTTAATAAAATTGATCCCATAGTACATAGGAATAAATTATATCAATTTGGAAGTGAATTTGCACTTATTAAACCGGAAGTAAAGCTTCATTTGAGCGGAAACAAAGAAAAATGTGGCTAGTATCAATTCAGTTTGGCGTTTTCCAAAAGTTTTTAGAATCATTCCCGATTTCCTTACAAGCAGCCTCTGATATTTTGCAACAAAAGTAAACAAACACCTAGCTTCACTGAAGTAGCTATAAATTGTCCGCCACATTGTTCAATTTAAACAAGTTTAAGATGTACAGTATTGGTTGTGAGAAAAATTAAAAAAAGATAAATACTGGTTTCTGTTAAAAAAACATACACACTATAGGCTGTAACAACATACACACTATAGGATATAACAACATACACACTATAGGCTGTAACAACATACACACTATAGGATATAACAACATACACACTATAGGATATAACAATATACACACTATAGGATATAACAACATACACACTATAGGCTGTAACAACATACACACTATAGGATATAACAACATACACACTATAGGATATAACAATATACACACTATAGGATATAACAACATACACACTATAGGATATAACAACATACACACTATAGGATATAACAATATACACACTATAGGATATAACAACATACACACTATAGGATATAACAATATACACACTATAGGATATAACAATATACACACTATAGGATATAACAACATACACACTATAGGATATAACAATATACACACTATAGGATATAACAATATACACACTATAGGATATAACAATATACACACTATAGGATATAACAATATACACACTATAGGATATAACAACATACACACTATAGGATATAACAATATACACACTATAGGATATAACAATATACACACTATAGGATATAACAATATACACACTATAGGATATAACAACATACACACTATAGGATATAACAGCAACTGGTAAATCATGCAATACAAAAGGAAGTGATCAAATTCATCGAACAGAAATCCTAGAAAATCTGGTCGCTTGGGTACCTGAGCGGAAAAAATCGACGTGCTTTTATATGAGGTTTTCTTTGCAAAATCCCTCAAAAATATCGGGGCTTGTTCTTACGTTAACAAAAATACCCAGTAGAATCAAACTTTAATATATTTTTCGAAATAAAACAAAAGTTTGCATTTCGGTATGAAATCATAATCCGTAAACATCCAACAAGAAAGTCTCATATTAATATGGAAACGTCTTAGATAAAAAGTTTAGTAAGAACATCACAACTGTGACCTAAATTTAATCCAATATTTTTAAGTCTTTGAAAGCTGACTTGTGACTTTGTAATCATACGAGTATGAAAACGTAAATGATACTGGCTTCAGCAAATAGCATAATTTAACTGTGTTATATATTTTATATATACAAACATAAACAGTTAACTAAAACTGAATATTAACAAAGCAATATTTCATTCTTTGTATGCGCGAGCTACTTGTGTAGAACATTTAAGTTATGCGATAAAGCCTGTTTTACAGAGACTGCTCTCGATCAACATTTCAAAACTAGCACAGTAGCGTCTAAGAACGTCACACACTTCAACTGGTAAGATCATATTTATAGCTTATCCAACTCTTAGTAGGCTTTCTCGGCAATGATAACTTTAAAGAAAAAGATCTGTTGGTCTTACAACGCCTTTCCCCCATAGTTTATGAAATGACATTATTTACATTACACTGTAAAAACGTTGTCTTGTAAATTAACCTAAACATTGTGTTATATCACAACAACAGAATTATGTGAACTGTATCAAATTGGATTGTTGTAGCGATATAGTAGGTGTTTTCTTACATATCACAACAACAGAATTATGTGAACTCTATCAAATTGGATTGTTGTAGCGATATAGTAGGTGTTTTCTTACATATCACAACAGCAGAATTATGTGAACTGTATCAAATTGGATTGTTGTAGCGATATAGTAGGTGTTTTTGTTTCAACACAAATAACGTGCGTTTACTTAAATAGGCTCTTCTGTTCTGAAGTTGCATTTTTATTATGTCTATGTAGCTTGTATTAAATTCAATACGGATATCGTGCATCAGCCAACACATTTACGTTATTTTAACACACGTTTTTTTACAGTGTTATGCTGATTATGTAGATTTTTCTCTATTCAATAAAGTATTATATACTATTATATATTTTGGTATTATATCTTAATTCCAGAGTTATATTACATATTCTTTTATTCTTTACAAACTATCATCTATACGTTTTTCTACTCTTAGAAGTGTGACATAAACGTGTTGTGAGAAGTGCTGTGCGAATGAGAAACAAAGTGTCAGTTTGGCATTGAGATTCTTTACGCCTTTCTATTGTGTGTATTGTAAAGATTGTGATTATGAACAACATAAATATATATATTTATAAGAAACAAAAGCGTACAAGATGATGATGTTTTGTTCCTTATTTTTCTTACTGTAAAGCATTTTTCTGTGTTTGCTACTGTTCAAACTTGTTCTCTTGCCTAGAAAGAAAATACAGGATTTTGCACTTAACTTATTTCAGCAATTTTACCAGATAGATTACAGTCTTGTATGTCAGTTACTATAGGGAACCAGCTCAGAAAGTCGCTTACTAGCGTCGTTTAATTTGTTAGTAGGATATCAAAGATTAAACTACTGAAGGGAGAGAAACCATACAGGCAATTGCTGGTTGATTTTTGCAGCAATTTTTGCATCTGTATTTCATCCTACAACCAACTCTATTGTCGTGCTTCTATAGGTTTGTTAACCTTTCATACTTAAGTAGAGAGGGGGGAAAAGAGTTAGAAGAGAGCAAATGAAAGAGAAAAGTCGGGGAGAAAATCGAAACTTGACGAAAGCTCTGTCATCGATGCCGTCTGAGTTAAAAAGTGGCGCCGCACAGATGGTAGTGTGAATATTTGAAAATCCATTGGAACTGTTGAAGCGAAGCCCTTATAAAGACAGCAGAAAACAAGCATGTGACGACAAGCTAGAAATTGATTTCATTAGAGAAATTGATTACGCCTGGTTTCCTGAGAGATTATCTGAGATGTCCACCCCATGATTGAAAGGTTGTGAACCAGAATAACCATTCAGAGTTTTCCACATTGTGTTCACCGTAGATAGACACGTGCACATTTGTATTGTGAAATGTTTAAGTCTATTAATCTAGTTTTAGCTCTTTATACCTGTCTGTGAACAATATACACGCTCACAGAATAAAAGATAAACTTCTTCGTCTCAGATATTGCACGAGTTTAGCTTTTTACATAATTATAATCCAGCTGTATAAATGGGGTTTTCGTTTTAGACAGATTTAAAGTAAGCATTTAGATGCTTACTGCAAAACACTCACAGTTTGCACAATGTTTGACAGTTTTAACATTTGTTTTTATGGTTGATATTGGAAACATTGTAATTTTATTTACTAGTTAGCTATACAGAGGATATAAAGTGCGAACACGAAGCTTTAGTCATAATGGCCCAGCACTTAAAGTTAAAAGTGTGTCAAAATATTCGCCATCTCAACACTAACTCGATAATGTATGCTCTATAAGAAATCCCAGTGTATAAAATAAAGGTAAATTATAATTCCTGGTGTACATTTAGATGAGGTAACGGTAGGGAGGACTCGTGCGGAAGTGGAGAAATCAATTTGGTCTGATATAATCAGAAGTAAGACGGAAAGGCAAACATTCATTTATAAGCTAGATTTATGTATTTTAACCTTATCACTCAATATTGTTTTTCTTGTTTGATGAGTTAAGAATTTTCTATCTCCCTAAAGGAATTAAAATAACTCACACCTTTTTCTCTGTCCCTCCAGAAAAAAAAGACATTGTCACCGCGTGCTTTCTTTAAAGCAACACAACTTTACCCAGAAAAAACAAAACTTCTACACTAGTACTGGTACTAAATAGCTTTTACATCACGAATGGAAACTTTAGTAGCAGTAAAAAACCAGTCGAGAGTTCTATAACGAAATTGTATAATCTTATGAACCTCTCTAGAAAGATTCCAGTAAACTGGAGGCGAATTTCATAAATTATTATTGTATAATAAGGCTAACTTATTCCAAAAAACATACGCAAACATATTTTATAACTTAGTAAAAGTCTTGGAATTTTATACCTTATCTTTTCCGATCATGCATTATCGTTACGCACGAAGAAACACAATGTAATTAATTCTTTAAATATTAAGTGTGTAAAATGTATGGTGTGCAAACATAATTTATATTTGCACCTTCCTCTAATGCATGGATAGGATCACACGATTTATAATTAATAAACATATTAATTCCCTTAAAAATATTATTATATTTATTGTATGTGTTACAGAATATATACTTATGTTTAACAGAATTTATCAAGCTCGCCATAATCAACTATTTTGTACGCAATGGCACTGGGCCGTTTCTCTTCTTTTAAAACTATACTGTATGAGTTTTTATACATAGGAATAACGTCTAAATAAATAATTCCAATGTGACAAACAAAAAACAATCATAACCCTAACTTTCCCATTGTGGAGGAATGTTTGATCAACTCAACTTCTCACTCAGTTGATTTGTCTGCGTTTATTGAGTCCTATAAACATCCGAATTTTTTGTTTATAGATTTAAATTATGAAATTGTTTTGAAAAAAAAAAAACAATTTCTCAAAAATGAACTTGAAAAAGATTCAAATGAGTATGCAGTCACCTGGTGAGAAATGATTAAACTAACAGTACAAAGTACAGTAAATCATTCTTGCTTTGATACCTTTTGAACCACAGTTCATGAAAGAAAGCGATATCATTGGCCGTTAGAATAGTAGTATTTTTGCAGAAAAAAGATTTCTTTTAGGGTAACTTGAAGACTTAGTAACTCGACTAAAAGCGCATTCAGACATACGGTATTTCTGATTCAAGAAGCGACGATGAGGCCTAGATAGAGCTTCCAATATTAAGGAGAAAAAATTCAAAAAATACTCTAGAAATTTGTTTTAATGAAATCAAGGGTATAAATATGCATTGTAATTTCTTTTTTATGCTTTTAATTCGATTCTACTGATATTAAAAGAATCTGGGCTAACGCTTTTTAGAATTTATTAAACAACTGATATTTTAAGCTACACCCTGCATGCTACACTAGACTTAAATTAGGTTCATTCATTTACTAACTGCCTGAAAAATACTCTATTTCATGAATTATAATATGATTTATAACAGTCTAAAGAAATCCTGATATCGAAAATAACATTTTCGATACAAAAATACTTTGATGGATTCCCTTGTACATCTAAACTGAGACCTTTGGTTGAAGCGGAGGATCCAATGAGAAGTTGGTTGTTATTGTCCCTAGGGATATTCGGCTTTAAAGTGATAACTGGCTTTTATGATATACCAGTATTTCCTCAAACGATATCGATTGAGCTCCAGAGTAAGGCCGGCTATTTTGTTATATTCGCTTCAATAATCTTTCTTCACGTCTCCCTCCACTATGCTCAGGGTCGTAACTATGGGCGCACTTCCAAGTGTTTCTAGTTGTAGTCAATAAAGTCGTTGTTTGTTGTTGTCGTTTTAGGCATGAGACTTAATTTCTTTGACGACTTTTTTTACGGTTATAGTAATTTTTGCAAAGTTTTAGGTCAAAATAGCTTACACTTCTATGCCTTAAAGAGACGTAAAATTATGGCAGATAAAGACCTCTAGCGGTAGACAGAACATAGTAGTTGAGAAACAAATAACAAATCAAGTAACTATGGAATTTTTTTTTAGATAAACAAAAATACTTATAAGCTAGAAGAAACTTCAATTTGAGATATATATATTTATATGCCATTAATTGGAGGTCAACTGTTCTTGCATGACCACTACTAGAATATATAAAGTATGTTTCAAGAATGTCGTGATTCAAGCCTTGGTATTATATGTGTTTGTTATAAACAAAAAGTACGTAAGACATTGAATTATTTATTCGCTCAAATAGTGATTATACACTTTGTTCCTAGAACGTTCACTTAATTCGGTACGATATGATGCTCAATGATTCAAAAACCATGCATTTGCAATGCCCGGTATGGCCAGGTGGTTAGGGTACTCGACTCGCAATCTGGGGGTCGCGGGTTCGAATCCCCGTGACACCAAACATGCTCGCCCTTTCAGCCGTGGGGGCGTTATAATGTGACGATCAATCCCACTATTCGTTGGTAAAAGAGTAGCCCAAGAGTTGGCGGTGGGTGGTGATGACTAGCTGCCTTCCCTCTAGTTTTACACTGCTAAATTAGGGACGGCTAGCGCAGATAGCCCTCGTGTAGCTTTGCGCGAAATTCAAAACAAACAAACAAGCATTTGCAATAGCTCAAGATCGGAACAAAATTAATTTTTCTCACTTGAGAAATTATTCTAAAAATGACCTTCCCCTTTAAGATAAGCTCACCACATTTTGCGAGAAAATATATAAGCAATAAACTAGTACAGTTATACATCGCGTAATATATATGGGTGTGGTCTCTACGACAGAGGGTGGAGGAACTTTGTTCGACTACAATTATAACCACCGCCCTCTTTAGGAGGCGGGTTTTAATACATTTATGTATCTCTGAAATATCCTTTTAGACACTAATTAAATATATTTATCTTTAGTGCAATATTCTCTCAAAAACACTCCTTAGTTACAAGCTTGGGTAATTTTGATTGTATATATTTCTACGTAAACGTAGACCATCTACGTTAAAAAAAAATACAGAACAAGCTAATGTTGTATATTATTCAGTATACTTCTAAAATATAGACAATTTGGACGAAATGAGTACTAATTTTATTGTCACAGTTGGGTTACATCATTTTAAGAATAAAAAGAAACAGATATGAAAAATTATTTTCAATTGAATCAACCGCTAATCGTCATTAATATTCGTATTCGTCCCGTCTTAATTGTTGGCGTAGATACCAGAACATCAGATGTGCTAGATTTTAATGCAATACCAGCACTGACATTTTAATCGTGTTGACCTAACTGTTTGTGTAGATTCCAAAACGACAGATCATTCAGACTTCAATATAAAATTTCGTATCTGCGATAGCAGCACTGATATTTTCAGTCGTACTCTTTTAGCGCAAAGCTACACAATCGGGCACATGCTCTCTGTTGACCGCGTGGAATGGAGCTTCGAATTCTAGTTGTGTGACTTAATTGTGTGTTATTATTTCGAAACTTGAAGACAGATCAGTTAGACTTCAATATGCAATACTTTTGTTCAACTGTTAGAAGAAAGCATCTTCTGGACTTGACTTCACACTTCTACGTGTTTATCAGCCATTGAAAGCACTCATTATTAAGACTATTTATTTTTAATTGTAACTATTATTGTATAATTGTAGCTGCTCTTCTGGTAGAAGGAAGTTATTACTTAATAGATTAATGAAAATCAGAGAACCAATAAGAGAATTTAAATTCTTACCTAGTATAAGCTTTACACTCTAACAGTAAGGCTCAGCCTCAGATTGATATTCCGACAAAACCTTAGGAGGAGATGAGAAGGGTTTTATACAAGAAATAAATTGCCTTATGCCCAGCAATCCCCACCAAAACACTAGAACAAGAAATGGAAAATAGTCAAATAAACATAACTGAAACACAGAAAATTAACACTTTTCTCCTATAAATGCTAAAAGTACACCGCCAATACATAATGATGTCAAAAACGTACAAAAAATACGCAAAAAGTATTTTATAGATACTAAAATGAACAAAGGTTAAACATGTTGCTATGTCTATCTAGATAAGTTATAAAAACACGTACCAAGAACTGTTATCGCCCTGTCCAATAGAAGTATTTGACCAAGCAAAGCTAAATGTACGATTACAATACACTACAGAATTTAAGGAAATTACTGTTAAAGGAGTAAATCAAAATATTTCATTCGAAAATATAATAAAAAGTAACTAGAAATAAAAACAGTTAAAACCATCAGAATAATAAATAAAAATTTAAGAGCAGGCCACAGCAATTAATATTTACCTAACCAACAAGGATGACGTACCTGTATTAAACAAAACTAACTAAATATTGAATCTCTGTATTTTAAAGTTTAAAAACGTCACAGATCATCTGCTGTTTGCCACTGTTACACGTGTTAAACTTTTGGCCACATGGTTTGTCAACACCCTAACACTATAATAAGTTAAATACTTTAATAAACACAGCATACGCATAGATACTCTCATTAAATATAAGGTAAACTGGTCTTGCCACGTCTCCAGGTCTAATATTCTAATAATGCAGGATGTGTATTTATAGATCAACTAGATGGATAAATAGCTTTATTTTATTAGAAAATAATTTCTTTAATATTAACTACATTATTTCAGACTTCAACATACCAAAAAAATGGAGGTTCTCGTAGATTGGGAGTTGATTTCAGCCTTTTCTTATTCTACAAGTAACTTTTACTGCCATCTTAATAGCACTAACTATATTAATATTGCCAAATGTGTTGATGACATTCCATGCTAGACCTCTTCTATCACCCTTTCCTTAATCATTCAAAGTATCTATATTAGTTTTATTGGATTTTGAATTACAATGTAAGCTGTGTAAAAATATAATCAATTTCGAGAAAAATCTATTTATCTGTTCAAATGAAGTTATCGAATAATCAAACTTATTAATACCAAAAATAAGAGTAGAATTTATGATGCTAAATTAGATTAGAAAGATCAAGTAAATCACATAGTTAAAACTGATTAGACCAAAATCAACATGTTTAAAAATTACAACAAAATCTAAGAGATGTAATAGAAAGCTGTAAAATATACATATGATTTATTTTTCATATATTTGAAGCATTTGGTCAAATATTTCAATTTATACCGTAAACTTAAGTCGGGCGTGGCCTAATGTTTAGCTTGTCAGATTTGGGATCAGGAGGTTCAGGGTTCGCCCTCTCAGTGGTGGGGGAATTAAAATTAAGATATTCAATCCCGTTATCTCTATAAGAACAACTATATAGGCGACCCATAAGGTCCCGTTCATATTGAGAATGCCAAATTTTATACCTTACAGTCAGTTCAAAGTATTCAAGCACTGTTTTGAGATTGGTTCCAAGCTATTTTTCTCTTATTTTATCAAGATACTATAGAACCAGTGCTCTTTTTATAAGTTATAGTATAAATGTTAAAGGAAACATTAAGAATTGAAATCTAGAATTCTCTTTTCAGCTTACATCGTTATTAATGGTTGAAACTGGTAATGCATGTAAGTTTAAAATTACATTAATATATATTTAATCTTAAAATCTTTATGGTGCTTCATTCTAGGGAACTGTGACGTTTTTCATTTTATATTTTGATGTTACATTAATAATTCATTATATTTTTATTATGTATGGATTTTCAGTTTTTTTCTCATTCTTTGCTTCCAGCTTTAAGACCGTTTTCTAGTTAGATTTCGGGTCACCTGTTGAATATCAATTTATTTATGTATTTAAATGTTTTATATTCTTTCTTTTATGTTTTAACTTATCTTTACTTATTCTATGATTCTCTCTATACAAGAAAGAAAATTTCTACATTAAGGTTAAAAGTTAAAAATTTACGTTATTTTATTTTTGAATGGGTACTATCAACTTAATTGAATTTTTGTGCTATTTTATTGTTGATTCTTAACCCTGTATAATGACGTTTATTGTACCTTATGTTATACGTCCTGCCAATTGAGAAGGTCCTTAAAACTTAAAAATATCTTTATAAAAAATAATCATCTACTTCGTTTGATTAGCTATCTCTGAAAACACCTGAAAACTATGACAAACTTTCTAATTACATTTTCTTGCACTTCTTTTTTCGTGCAAAATAGTTTTTTCCCCAATCTGAAATTTCTGTTTAAATTATGGGCTTGCAGGTATTTCAGTCAATTTTGACAAAACTCCTTTTAAGGCGGGCTATAAAACACATTTATTTCTGAAGTCACTGTTCTCCATTTGTTTTCATTGGTCCTCCAATGTATGGCGATAACGTTGTTTGGTTCTGTAGAAAAATCTTGATTTGGATTTTCTTGCGGGTATTACTGAGCCTTCATTGAATAGGGTTTGAATTTAGAATGTTAATAGTAGAGCTGTAGATATTAAACACCATAGCTCTGTTTTTGTTTTTCAGGTTTTTACTGAATTATATCCACTTTAAAGAATTTACACGTTTAACTTAAAATATTATTGTTTTTTATTGAAGAACTTTATATTGTTATACATCGTACCGATCTAGAAAGTTGAATAAACAGCTTGAGTTTTACTGTTTGTTTTGGAAACAAGTATGACCGTTGTCTATAAAAAATAAACTCTATTTGTACTTACTGCGGGTACGCAACTTTTATCCAATAATTCGTCAAAAATACCCGAACACATCTACTATGAAGACCCTTAGACAAAACCAATCTCTTTCAGTGTCTCTTTAAAGCATGCACTATAGAAGAGAATCAGATGAAACGATACCAAGGGACAGGAGAATTTATAACCTCACTTAGTCCTACAGAATATGGTTTTGTCCCCTGTCCAGTTATGACGCCTTCTAAGTGCTTCCAAGGGGAACGGTATATCGATTATCTGTAATATGCTTAGGACTATCTTCTCTTCTTCTATAGACAGGGGCAACCACCAACCCTGCTATATATATATATAAAGTACCAAATATGCCATTTCGTGCTATCTACTTTCTTTCTTGCCTGCTAGTCAGCTTCATCCATATGAGCGCGCGGAACAAAAGCGAGCTTGAGTTGAAAACTAGATACAATAGGATTGATTATTAAAACTAAAGATTGATCCACCACTCAGCTTAAACTGTGGTCATCAAAAATCTCGTTATTGAATATTATATCTCAGCTTTCCTATTTTCCTTTTGTAGAACATCCTACCCTATTTTTTCACTTGTACGCATTCCAGTATTTAGAATAATTTATTGTGCTAAATGTCGAGAGTTCTTTACAGTTTAAATAGTTAGCTTTTAATTTTTCATGTCAACATTAACGTATCTATATGTCAAACTGATATTAGCTCGTGTAGTCTTTCGTCTAGTCTATAATGTTTAATAATATATTTCAAATATTTACGTGTTTGACTTTTGATTACATTCTCTCACTTTATTGAATTTTGAATTTTATTTCCCGTGTAACATTTATCCTACACATTCATACTGTTGTTTTAATAATTCAAATTTTATTCCAAATGTTCCTAGCTTATTCCATCCACTAGCTTTCTCCTTATTACCTTATTACCACACGTGTATATGTTACTCCTTCTCTTCTTTGTACCTTTAGGTTTCAGCGTTTTGTTCCCCACATAGAAATCATTTGTTTTTAAGCGCAAAGTTAGACAATGGGTTATCTACGCTTTATTCACCGCAGGTAGTATCGACCTCCTTTTTAGTGTTATAAGTTGGCGGAAGGGGGGGGTCACGTGGAAACATTATGCTGACTCTTCATCTTACCTTCCGTATTTGACTTGTTTGTTTGTTTGTAATTATCCACAAAGCTACACAATGGGCTATCTGTGCTCTGGCCACCACGGGAATCGAAACCCGGTTTCTAGTGTTGTAAGTTCGCAGACATACCGCTGAGCCACTGGGGGCTCCGTATTTGGATATATACATGTTGACAGCTTAACTCTAGAGACAGACCCATTTTCTGACTTTATTAGTTGAACATTTTATCATATATCATAGTGTACTAATTCATTCCGTGAACATACATGTTTCTTACCATCAGCGATTTAACACAATATTTCAAATCCTAGAATATTTTCCCGGAACTCCTTTCTTTATTTTAAGACTTTCATTACTCTACTTGTACCTTCTTTTCTTTTCTGCCGTTTCACCATGATACACGTTAACTCTACTCATCATTCTTCAGTATTTCTCCACGTCATCTGCTCATTTCTTTTTTTTAATGCTTAATGCTTCACCACGCGACGGTTAACGTCAATAATTCATTTCCTACTGTTCCAATGCACCATCCTTTAACTTGTTATCCCTGCTTTAGAGTTGAATCTATATTTGCGCTACACGCTAACTCCAGTTTTTATATTTTTATTTTTTCACTATTCTATTCTACCCATTAATCGCTTTTACTGCTATTAAAACAAAAATTGTAACAAGCATGAAAATGCTTTAAATTTATCATTTGCAGACGTGCATGATGTTTAAAGATCTTTTAGCATAATAATCTAAAGTGTACTTAAAAGAAAAACGGAAACTTCATCTGAGAAAAATACAGCAAAGGCAGCACAGTTTTGTTTTTAGTTATTATAATAATATACATCTGGACTTAAAGAGTGAATTATTATACTATTACATCAATGTAAACAAGCAAGAGCCTTCAATTTTACTGTAACGAACTTTATTGGAGATATTTAAGTGTATAATATTCCGGCAAAATTCTAATTTGTCAAAATTGTTATAAAAACTGCTGATACATTAAGTGTTAAAATGATAAGTGCAAATAACACAGTTAGCGAGTAAACTCCACAAATGATCTTAAATAGTATTAATTGCATTGATCAAGTGTGATAGGCACAACACATAAAACTTTACATGTAACTGTTCTGCTTCGATACTTGGTTATATCACTAAGCAGGCCCAATTTCGTGAGGCGTTCTTGGGTTAACGGCCGAAAACACCACTAGCAGCGAGGGTATCCAACCGATGATCTAAGACAAAGTGGTCATAAAAGCCTTTTGTAGTTTGCCCGCTACTCATAATTAAGACAATTCATCATCAATTGTAACTATTCTTGTATATCTTTTAGCAGCTCTTCTGGTAGAAGTTAGTTGGTAAGCATGTTAAATTTACGATTCATTATTTGAAGACATTCACGTGGAGAAAAAGCAGTAACGTGTCTTTATGCTGTTTGTCTCTTTGAAATGCTGCTACACATTCAGTTAGCACTTAATTTATTATTATTAATTATACAATTGTATCTTTATGAAAGAAGTTCTACGAAGCTTATACATGAAAATGAGATTAAAGATGATATTCCATATTATTCTATTTATTGTTTTTAAATATATATATATATTATATAACATTGGTGTGCATGTGTACTTTTTTATCTCGATTATAAAATATTTGTTTCTTTTGTGCGTGTGTTTTGCATGTTGATCTTGTTTACTTAATATAATTAGTCTATATTTATTGGTGTTTAACAAGAGATAGTTGAAGATTATGATAACAAAATAGTGCAATTGTACACATAGTTCTGGGATAGCAAACAGGTGTTCACTAACTAAGTTTTGTTACTTAGTGTTCATTAATATGATCAAAACTATTTACCTTATCTTTAGTTTAGCTGGACGTAGCCAAGTGATTAGCTTGCCAGGACTGTCATAAAAACTGCTCAGTGCGATTTGGGTCCGTGAGTGTGCTATAGGAATGACGGTAGAATCACACTATTCGGTCAAATAAGAGTAGTCAAACAGTTAGGAATGTATTTTATTGAGTAGCAAGCTGCCTACCCTCTAGTCCAGTGTTTCCCACAGTGGGAGCCGCGGCTCCTCTGGGGCCGTGAAGATTGTTTTAGAGGGCTGCCAAATATTGGACCGAAAAATAAAGATGCTAAATAAACAATAAGCCGATAAAAATTATGTTGAATTAATTAAATGATACAGTATGTTGAAATGAGATGTTATTGTTTTTACTATGGCACTGTTTTTCAATCATCTTGCTAAAGTTATAGGTTGATGGGCCTCAAACTTTTTTATTCACATCAAAGGAGCATCAGACTAAAATAGTTTGGGAACCATTGCTCTAGTCTATCAGTTCAAAATTAGCGATGGCTATACGCAAATAATCCTTTGTGTAGCTTTGTGTGAAACTTTGAAGCAAACAAAATGTTTCTTCAATTCAGTTTATGCCTAATTCAACTTTACAACAGAATCTAACTCTTCCTGTCTATCATTAGTATTCCTTCCACACGGTATGCTTATAATACTATAAGTTGAAGCTTCATGTTCAATATTCTATTTACTATTGTTCGTAGACAAAAGCCAATTTTGTTGTCGATGTTCCTTTGTTTTAGTGAAATATCCTTTAAATGCAATATTGGCGTCATTACTGTTAATTTTATTTTTAGGATGAACGTTTAGACGGTTTTTCTGTGCTCGTTGAAATAATTCTGTCACCATGATGACAACACATTGGTCACAACTTAGATCCTTTCCTTTGTAGGAAACATAGGAACGAGAGTATGATTAAGATGTCTGCCATCATAAAATAAAAATATTTGTACTTTTCTCTCTTATAGGTCAGCGGTTTGTTTGAATCAAATACATTTGGTGTTTGATTTATGATACTTAGGAAAAGTTCAGTACTCGTTGTCCATGATTTCTTTTTAATATATTTGTTATCGACGGCTTAATACCTAGAAGTAATGGCGATGTTTATAATATTTTCAGAACATTTACAATCAACACATTCAATATAATGAGCTCCAAAGCTGACATTCTTGTTGCTTTCGAATCGAAACTGAAAAAGAATTGCTAAACTGCAAGTTTTCCCAAGCAATTAGTTATTGTTGCTTTCTTTTATAGCAGGGTGGTAGTGATTTGTTGAAAAATAGTAATTGGCTTGGAAATTGAAATTGATTACCAACCACTATTGGTAATCTAGGTTCAGCCGATTCATCGGCAGTTTAACTGTCCCTCGAGGTCACACACACATACATTAGGTAACTAGAAAAGATTGAAATAGTTTACCGTATTGCCCCTCATTAACGTCTCCTCTCTAATTATCGCCCCTTCCGGTATTCTTACCTTGTGTGACAGCAATAGTAATATAAAATATAATCCACTTTTCTGCCATAATTTTGAATTGAAAAACAGGAAGAAAACAAATACACGCACATGCTTATTAGCATTGAAATCAACAAATCACGTGTGAAAAATAGAATCTAGAACTGCACAAATATTATAATTAGCGCCTCCTTTGCAGTTTGCAACCCCCCCCCCACGGGGGCGTTAATTAGGGGCAATATGGTATTTGAACAAAGAACATTGAATGTTCCCATCTATCCAGTACGAGTACGAGCCATTAGGCTTAAAGAAACTTTGACATGAGGATATAGGTTATTGAAAATATTTCAACAATTCCTCATTCTGTGTATACTATGGTCGATTGCCTTACAAACCAGATAAGGCTAGTCTATAAAACCAATAGATATTTGATAGGTGGCTGTGTATGTGTTTACTAAATTCTTCTTTAGTTCTCGAACAATTGCATTTTTCTCTTGTCTTCAGTGTTCAGCCCTAAAGCAGCTTCAGTTCAGCAGAAATTGCACGAGCAGAAAAACGATTGACAACAGTGTGTCTCTAGGGAAGCCTTGGGAATCAATGGTCTCTGTAGAATACGCTTGTCTTCACGACTTTGTTCAGATTATTGAATCTCTAAGAGCAATTGGCAGATTTCTGGTGCTTTATTTACCCTGAAAGTTAAGGATTAGAAGGTGGAAGGAAACATTACCTGTTCTTAAGTAGGATATAAAAAAAAATTAAAGCTTCTTATTTAGCTATTCATAAATATAATCTTATATTTCCGCTAGAACGCTTTTTGAATCATTATCACATATTTCTGGGTGCAAACATGATAATCATTTAATCTCTTCCTTACTTACAAATAGCTATCAGCACGAATTTAGTAACCGATTCTGCAAAATAAGCTGCGTGATAATATATTCACTCTTAAATACTTTTTTTTTAATTTTCGAAAGCCTTCAAAGGAAGACAAAATCAGTATTATGTACCACATCCAATGATAAACAAATATTCTAATTTTAACTGCACAATATAATTTCATGCGATTAAAATCTGTAAGGAAAAGAAGAAATATCATTTTCTTTCCCAAAATTAATTTATAAGCATATCGAGAATATTTGAAATAAAATAAATAAATAAAAATAAATAAATGAATAATAAATACAAAACATATATTTTTGTAAACAACTAAACAGGACAAAGTTTAAATGTCATTTGAACGAGGTGATAACTCAACACATCTTGAACGATATAGAACATTTATAGATATCTATACATTATTTTTTAATTATGTTCTGCCATTGATGAGGTAAGTCATCTTCTTTCCTACAGACTAGCAAATTTAAGTTAATGAGCAGTAATAGCAAAACAAAATAAGGGCTATTACTCTATTAAATATTATACTTAGACGAGTTCGTTTTAAGGAGAAGGTGATAAAAACATCTCAGTTGAGTGTGATTTTTCACCACGTGCAATAAACCTAAAACGCTTTTTTTGCTTTGCTATTTCGGAATTTAGCAAGTAATCCGCGGATTTCTAGAATTTTAAAGAAATAATCTTTCAGATAAAATTTAGGGGCCGGACGTGACATAGCGGTTAGCGTACCCAGTCTGTCAATCTAAAAAATACCTTATTCACATCACGAAGGAATCTTTTTTTTTTCAAAATTTGTTTTTTCTTCTCAAGAAAACCTGAGATCTCGGCTAAAATAGACTATGAATAGACTGACATAGGCATTAACATGTATCAAAATGAAAAAGTGTGTGTAGAATGTGAAAATAATGAAAATGCACAAGACACAATTCTAACACGCTGAAACTGGAAGATATTCACTACATGAACGACAACAGAGATATGAAGTACCATTTTGGCTGTTAGAAGTACTTATGTCTCTGCTATTATAAATTATATATGTATACACACACTGCATCACTACTATTGGGCCGGATGTGGCTGAATGTTAGCGTGCTAGTTCCGTGAATCCAAGGATTCTTAGTCCACGATCCATTGTTGCAAAATTGCATTGCTCACTTTGGGGCCATGGGTGTTTTTGACTAGCTTCTTGAGCAGTTCATAATTAAGAACAGTTATGCGCAAATAGCCGTTGTGTAGTTTTGAGCGAAATTCCGAAAGAAATAAACAAGATAAAATTTAATTGCTCTGGAAGTTTCAACTCATGAAGTTATTTATGATAGAAGATAATCTGAAGTTTTAATTTTACGCATCTGTTGTTTAAACACCAACTAATAAACTTATGTTTAAGCATTCTAAGTGCTAACGTTGGGAGATTTTGAGTGAGTTAATTTTCAGCTTATTATAGTTAGCAGGACTTGTAAGTATGAATGATATAGCAACCATGATGTACTTATCTTTAGGACATTAAAGTTAATTAAAATCATTTCTATTTCAATACCTTGAATGGCTGTTTGTATGAACTGAATATGTAGTTTGAATGAAATAGAAAATTTTAAGTTTGTGTATCTACTTTTTTGTTCTATATACATCTAATGGCTAATGTTCAGCATAGAAATGATTAAACTTAACTTTACTCACTAGACGTTGAACTAAAAGAAACCTTGCTCAAACTTCGGGTGCATATGATCTATACTCAGAGAATAGATTACGTAAATTTTTATACAAACAAGGCTAAAAATTTCATTTGAAAGTTAAAAAAATTGATTTACTTTTACTTTTCGTTATGAACGAAATTACTATTCTCGAAAGAACAAAAATATTTGCAGATTCTGGTCATTGCTAATGCAATTAATGTAATTTTCCTGTCTCACTTTAAGCAAGACAAAGTAGAATATGCCTTTTTATGTAAATTAGTTTTATTGATGTTTACTCATTAGCTTATACCAATTCTTCAAAACTCGCTAAATCTGCTATGATTTCCGAAAGTTTTGGAGTCTTTTACCTGGCGTGGGTTTCGAATGATATTTGCATTCGCTTACGCTTATTTACGAGTGTCCTTTTTCCAAACATTAATTTCCTTTAAATTACTGATTAAAAATGAGAAAGACAAGTTAGACGATAATTAGAAACAGAGTTATTGTTATATAATAGAAATTAGAATAGTGAAAGGCTCAAAACAAATTGAAATAAATAAAAACCAAGCGAAATTATTAAGAAAGCTTATAAAATGTGTAAAACATGTGTCCAAGACAACGTAATTTCCCACTTTTAAATTTTTTAAATACGATACTCAAGCTAACTTTATAAAGCATGAACCTCTCATAAAATTACTTTCGTTGGTACAACAACACATTAAAAATAACACAATTTTAATCACAATTTTATTTCTGGCACAACCAGTGTAGGCAGATCCGATCAATTGACCAAGTTGGAATCTTACAGGTTTCATGTTAAAATGTTGTTGAAAATTATAATATTTTTAAAAGCCATCTTATCTTACACTAAATCATATATTATCTAATGTCATGCGCATTGTTTGATATACAGCATCACATTTATTCATGACTTATGATTATTTGACTTTTAATTAGTGGCCACTATTTTCGCATACCACTACCTACCAAGTAATAGGGCCTAAAAAATGTGCAAACTGGTTGTTCCCACTGGGAGCGCTGCCCGGACCTTCTTAATGACCCAGTTGACTTAAAGATGTTACTGAGCCCTACATTGATTTCCAGTAAGAGGAGTATGTAATAGCATTTCAAATGCACATTTTTGTGATTAAAATTATTATTAGCTTAATGCGATATAATAGCACGCCATCTACCGATCAACAGATCACGCTTCGCCAGCTTAGACGTTATAAACTTTTAGCTGAGCTGATATAAGTTATCTATCTTATTCAGAAACCAAATTATTCGAGCGTGGCTTATAGGCTAGAGTGACTGGGTTATGAATTCAAATATTTATGTTTCGAGACTTGTTGACGCAAAAATGCTCTACATATTTTGGGACCGAGAGTGCATTATAAGAGTGACAGTCAAATGCCACTATTCGATCACACAAAGGTAACCTACTCACGAGTTTGCGATGGGTCAGGAGCATCATCTAGGGATCGCCAGAGTTCGCATTTTCGACCGTATTGTTTGCTACCCCTGTAATGTGGCTGCCTATGCTAGCTGGTATCTGGCAAAGGGAAACTAACTGTAATACAGAAGAGCCGCATATACATCCACTGGATCAAAATATTAGCATTATTACAAATACTACGCGGCTATATCTTGACTACTTTCTTTGTATTTTGGCTATCAATATCATACATCTCTCTCATTCACACACCACCTTGATAGCTTAAATTTAGCAATTTTTCATTTATTACATTTTTCGATCTTTAGAGCTTCGTTCTTATGCTACAGCCTTTACATGATATCTGAAACAGTATAGAGCGCCATCGTGTATGGATATTGAACCTTGATAAAGAGTAAGTTAAATATTTTACATTTAATATAAAATACAATTAAAATTAAAGAAAAACAGGTGAAGAAAATATGAAGTTTAATTCATTGTCAGGTTTCTACTGTCATCAATATCAATGTTTGTTAACGGTGTTTTTGTTTCTTTAAATATCATAAGTCTAATACACTTGAATTACGGGACACAATAAATACAGTAGTGGTCGAAACATTATTTATATAAGCCATTTGTTACAACAACAATTTGTTATGGTGTGAACGATTTTTTACAAGCTGGCGAAACATGATTATAATTAATTATATTTGTCATAAAACATAAGCATTAAAACACTGAACTCCTTTTTTGGTTCTTTAGAGTTTGTCAAGAAGAAAAATATATAGTAGTATTCCAACCACACTATGTCCACCATATCCATTGCCGACGACGCGTTTATCTCAATACAAAACTAGCTCATCAGGCAGAAGGAGATAAATAAAACAACATCATAGTAGTGGTTGGAATACTTCTTGAAACAGCCTTAAGTATGTAGAGAGAGAGAGAGAAAGGGGAAGAAAAAAATGTTTCATATGGATAACATGTCTCGCATAATATTATATATATAAACACACACACATACACATATATATACGAGACATGTTATCCACGTTTGTTTCTTTCTTATATACATCAATAAAAGGAAAAACTATCATAAAAGGGAAAAATTAAATAATGGTAGAAACTGCAAAAGGAATAACTTCTAACATAGTTGGATGGGATAATAAAATTCAACAAGCTCTCATTGTTATTAGCATCTGTCAAACACAGGCGAAAACGAGTATTAGAAGACGAACAGTTAATTAGAATTTAAATAGAGTTTAAAACTAGGATTATGAAAGAACAAGAACTTTCAACTCTATAATAAAGTAGAAAAGAGCATTGCTTATTATATTCTCAGAGTAAAAAAAATATTATCATTCATGTTATTCTCAAAGTAAAAAATGTTATCATTCATGTTATTCTCAAAGTAAAAAAATTATTATCATTCATATTATTCTCAGAGTAGAAACATTATTATCATTCATGTTATTCTCAGAGTAAACAAAATATTATCATTCATGTTATTCTCAGAGTAAAAAACTATTATCATTCATGTTATTCTCTGAGTGGAAAATCTTTATTATTTCATTTGTTGATACTAAAGTAAAGTTTATTCATTTATTTAGCTATAAGTTGGATATCTATTTTAGTTGCTTCAAAAAGTGGACAGGTTAAGACTATTTTTGATCACGACGATACGTGAACTTGATAATATTATTTTAAAGTGCATTTATACAGTGCGTTTAACATGTGGAAGTTTTATTCCTCTTTCACAAGATGCAGACCTGATGAAGGTCTCACCATGGAGTCCAAAACGACAGAAGTTCATAAAAAACTCAGTCCATACATAAAGATAAATATAAGTTTGCCTCTATCTGAAAAAAATTTGCTCAAATCTAATTAATGAAATTGGCTCAAATAATAACTTAGGGTATGTTTTATTACCAGGAACTATTAAAAAGTTATGAGAATTTTCAATAAACAAAACAAAAAGAAAGGTCGGTGATAATACTGGTACCCTGAAACTGCCTTATCTGTATGATATTGCTAATAAAATTTAGATATATTTTCAATTTTGTAAGAACTGGTTTAAAGTAACTTGCGACCATCCTCAATTTATATTTTAAATGTTCTCATCTTCTCAGTTAAGGGTTATTGTATTATATTATATAATCCTGTTTTTAAATATTTAGAAGAACATACTGGGAATGTCTTGTTTTGTTAATACGCCTTGATTTTTACCATATGAGTTTTTAATATTATTTTAGTATGATTATAAATACCAGCACCGTTATTGTGAAATGTAGCTTTACTTTAGAACAATAATAAATGAACTTTTAATTCCAGTTTATATCCACTGAACAAGAGATTATATATGGAGTTCTTCTTCCCCTTTCTTTAGGTTATATTGGATCCAACACTAAGTGGATAACAATTCACATAGAAGAAAATGCTAATTTAAGATCCACGTCGTTTTCAAGCTTCAGGAAACATGCGCTGAATGAGTGTAATGAACTAGTGGGCAATTTAAAATCTTCACAGCCAGGGAACATGAACTGCGTAAAGAGAAAGTCTATTGATCCATAGAATTAAACCGTAAAAAACATTGAAATTCGTTTATTGTTAAATCTATGTGTTAGTGATGCCGTAATTACTTTACAAAAGTGTACAAGCTTAGGTGGTATGTGGAGTTCACGAACTTTGTAAGTAACTAAAAAAAAGAACGCCTTCAAACGGTTAACTGAAATTTAATATGTTATAACATGTTATCCACCAGAAGAATTTTTTTTCGCTTATGTTATATATGTGTTACAAACACCACCACTTTAGTTTTCAATATATACATACTCGTAAAGTGTATTTCTTTTGTAAAATATACATATGTTGCTCGGAGTAGTTGGAAATACGCTTTTGAACTATTTCAATTCACAATTCTTTATAACTTTGATTGAGAGAAGTATCGAACAATATCATTATAACAAAAAATCAAAATCTTCAACAGTCGTGTTTCGAGCTTATTGAAAAACCAATCAAAATGCAAATCTAGAAACAATCAGTTAACCATTGAATCATTAAAAAATGTATTAACATGAATTACCTACGCTTTTTTCATGTATCACATACAGATATGAGGACTATGAAATGTAAAAAGTACTCTAGAGTGGCTATTGTATGCTTTCCCTGAATACTGGTGTATATCTGAATCCTATAAAATCAGGGCGGCTAAGTCGGTAAGTATCACATGTGTCTGGAAATTATATCTTTATCATGGTTAGTAGCCTATACAATTATCTACATCTAATTATTAATTAGTAGTTTTAATAATTAGACGTAGGTGACCTTATATGGTTTTGGCCAAAACGTTTGCATACTGTCTTATATTGATTTATTGTCTACGTGCATGAAGCAGTTATTGAGGAAATGCCTAAGTAGTAACAGAGAAGGAAGCGTATGATCAGACAAACGTGTATGAGTTGTTATTCTGGTTTTTATAAGTTGTTTTGAGCACTTGTTCCTGTTTTGTATACATTTTTTCGAAACGAATCAACGTTTTGTTCAGACAATTTCACTGTACTTAGTGTAAAGTCATGCCTCGTCATGTGCCAGAAGTTATAGGACGTCAAATTGTTCGATTGGTCAGAAATGGTAAGAAACAAACGGAGATTTCCAGAACAGTGGGGGACCCCAGTGTACTGTATCCAGAATCCTGAAACGTCACAGGATTACAGGGAACGTTGTTCCAGGAAAACCTACTGGTATAGGTGAAAACTACTGCCCGAGATAACCGTGTTTTTATCAGGTTAACACGTCAAGGTCGAAAAAAGTCTTGTAACTATTTGCGACAGGAATGGGGTGAATACATTCATTCCAGGTTAACCAGAAGAACAGTGAGTAGGAGACTGACCAAATAAGGTTATTTTGCAAGAAGGGCTACCTGCAAACCGATTTTAACCAGAATTCACCGTCGTCACCTTTTGCCTCTCCACCTTTACTCAAGTAATATGAGATCTGTCCTTCACAGATCTTTCTCCCTCTCCACTGATTTATGAAATTCCTTAATCACTCACTTTTCTTTAGCTCACTTGATGAGACCCGTACTTAAGGTACCTTTTTCACCTTTCTGTACTCATGTTGCATAGAACTCAAGAATGAAGCAAAACAAGTATCCACGCTGAATAGTTTTCTGTTCTGCCGAATGTTTTGTTTTCTAATTTTGTCAGAAAAAAACAGATATAAGTGACTCTTTTTCAAACATCCAAGGTTTTTGATGTAAACTTTCCTTATCTTATTTTAGAGAAAACTCAGTTTCCGCTATGATTTTATTCATTATTCCTCTACTGTAATGAACTTCTGCTAGGCAAACTAAGTATCTGTAATACATCTTCATAAAATCACGTATCAGTAAGTACCGCTGGAAAGTGTTTCTGTTTTATCTATCCTTTTTACAAGTTTGACTTTACAATAGACAAAATGGTTAAGAAATCCTAGTTTTGTTTGTTCAAATTTTAGGATAGGTTAGCACGTCTCAAAAGTTGTTTATTTTAATGTTGTTTATTTCTTGAAAATGCTTTGTTTCTGTTCGTACTCATTAGCTGAATCATCACTTTTATCATCCTCAATCAGTACTCTTCCTTTCTCTAACAACGATCTTCACTGTTGTCATCCTCTATCAGTATACGAATTTTCTTTAACAACGTGGTCCTCATCGTTGTCATACTGAATCAGTACTCGTCTTTTCTTTAACAATGGTCTTCATTGTTGTCATACTGAAACAGTACTCGTCTTTCCTTTAACAATGAACTTCATTTTTGGTATCTTGAACGAGTACTCGTCTTTTCTTTAAAAATGATCTTCATTGTTGTCATACTGAAGCAATACTCGTCTTTTCTCTAACAATGTGGTCCTTATTGTTGTCATACAGAATCAATACTCGTGTTTTCTTTAACAATGATCTTCATTGTTGTCATACTAAACCAGTACTCGTCTTTTCTTCAACAGTGATCTTCACTGTTGTCATAGTGAATTAGTACTCGTCTTTTCTTTAACAATGGTCTTATTGTTGTCATACTGATTTAGTACTTCTTTTTTTCTCTAACAATGTGGTCCTCATTGTTGTTATACTGAAACGGTATTCGTCTTTTCTCTAACAATGTGATCCTCACTGTTGTCATACTGAACCAGTACTCGTATTTTCTTTAACAATGATCTTCATTGTTGTCATTCTGACTCAGTACTCGTTTTTTATCTAACAATGATCTCTCTATGTGTGACGTGGCTATATATTTGTTCTATATATATATATATTGAGAAAGCCGGTTTACAGGTCTTTGTGATGAAATAATTATTGGTTCTTAGATGATATTCCATTTGACAACCATTCAGCTCTAAACAGACTAACACAGTGAGAATCAACGAACGAAGAAAAGGGTAAATCTGGAAATGGAAAACATTACCTAAAATTCAAAATCAGCACTAATATTTGAGAAAAAGAATAGCTTATCAACAAGGTGAGCTATACACAATACAAGTAAATATTATTTTTGGTTATTTTCTAAATGCTAATATCGTATATCTCAGTATTTAACAACGGAATTCTTCGAAATAATAGCCTAAAATACATCTATTACCAAATGACACCTGCTTCAACTAATAAATATCTTTATCGGTAAAGGTCACTAGCTTGAAATAATAAGTACTTCTATCGGTAAAGGTCACAATAAATCATCACCAAATGACACCTGCTTCAACTAATAAATATCTTTATCGGTAAAGGTCACTTTCTTCAACTTATAAGAGCATGTTGCTTGCTTCAATTAACAAGTACCTTTATCGATAAAGGTCACTTGCTTCAACTTATAAGAGCATGTTGCTTGCTTCAATTAACAAGTACCTTTATCGGTAAAGGTCACTTGCTTCAACTTATAAGAGCATGTTGCTTGCTTCAATTAACAAGTACCTTTATCGGTAAAGGTCACTTGCTTGAAATAATAATTACTTTTATCGGTAAAGGTCACTTGCTTGAAATAATAATTACTTTTATCGGTAAAGGTCACTTGCTTAAACTAATAAGTATATCTATAGTTAACGTTCACCTGTTCTAACGAATAAATACGCTTATCGGTAAAGGTCATTTGCTTCAATTAATATCCTTATTGGTACATATTGCTAGCTTCAATAGGTCATTTGCTTCAATTAATATCCTTATTGGTACATATTGCTAGCTTCAATAGGTCACTTGCTTCAACTAATATCCTTATTGGTACAGATTGCTAGCTTCAATAGGTCACTTGCTTCAACTAATATCCTTATTGGTACAGATTGCTAGCTTCAATAAGTCACTTGCTTCAACTAATATCCTTATTGGTACATATTGCTAGCTTCAATAGGTCACTTGCCTTAACCAATATCCTTATTGGTACATATTGCTAGCTTCAATAGGTCACTTGCTTCAATTAATATCCTTATTGGTATAGATAGCTAGCTTCAATAGGGCACTTGCTTCAACTAATATCCTTATTGGTACAGACTGCTAGCTTCAATTGAGCTTTTGTGCCAAATAGTAAAGCAATAAAAATAATAGATATCCAATTGTTTAAAGATAAATAAGCCTACAACTTACTGTAAATGATTTGATGTTGTTTTTGTTATATACATAAAACTTTACTTCTGAGGAGATTACACACGATTACAAGGTCTTCAGAATTATAAACTGAAACTTATCATATCAGTTTAAGTAATAGTGTGTCTGGGTTCCGCGTCAAATGTTATACTATTAGCATGAAAATGTTAGGATGAAGATACATAAAATAGTTTTACTCATAATATTTCAAGTTTCTTCATATAGAGTTCGTGCGTATAAAGGATCCATACATTGTAGTTTCCTAATCATTGTGTGTATGTAAACATTCCCTGGACTTTCTAATTAAGAATTTCAGATCGATGTTCCTAGATCTTGTAAATATTGTTGAACTTCAAACTGCCCAAAGTGTGGAAGGGTAAAACTTTCATTTTCACACACAATATACCTCCTGCTTTTTAAGTATTATTTTCACACACAATATACCTCCTGCTTTGTAATTATTATTTTCACACAGCTGAGGCTCAAAACAAGATTGTATGCAATCTTAGTTCAAATACATTATTTTATTATAACTTACTTTATGGGTTTCTCCATCTTCGCCCATTGATGTTAACGCTCATTCTACCTGTCAATATCTGTGTGTTTTTGTTCTTATTTACAGTCCAGCAAACTTGATTATGTTTACTTTTATAGAATATGTAAGACAATTCTCAAACATTGGAGTAATTTTATGATGGCATTTTTAGTGTTTATTATTATTATTGTTATTGAGTGGAGCATGGTTTAGTGCTTAGCTGATCGGATTGTGAATATGAAGATTCCCAGTTCGCAATCCGTTGCCAAAACAAAACGCGCTCTGCACCTTGGAGCCGTGGGCGCGCTATACGGTCAAATCCCACTATCTGATCACACAAGAGTAGCCCAAGGGTTAGCGCAGGGTATTGTTCCCTAGTTACTTTCACACTAGTATATCAGTTCAAAATTAAGGATTGCTATGACAAAACAATTCTCATGTAGCTTTGCGCAAAATTTACAATTTGTTAATTAATATTATACATGTTTTCATACTGCTTTAACAAAAAGTACCCCATTTTACACCCAATCTAATGTTGTTGTTTTTTTTATTTTTACACACATTTTTCTTAAATCAGCTGATGTTATTATATTCTTAATAACAACTCTTTTCTACCTGTCGTCATAAATTCTTTAAAATTTTTTTATAACAGATATTCGATGATTATTAAAGACGTAGCTCTAATGTTAAACGTCGAAAGTTGGTGAAGTATTGGAACTAATAAACTTAATACTTTTGTCACAAATATTAGGCCTAAATGTATTTAATGTATATCACTCTAAAAAAAGGATGTTATTGGTATATGATTCCAACAATCACATTCCTCGTTGTTGACAATTTGAGAATTCACGCCTTTAAAATAAACGTAAAAGAAGTAAAAAAATCCTCTCTTCTGCTGCGTATGTAAAAATGTAACATTATAAACAGAATAGAAAGTAATACGTAAAAATTAAGACTAGATGTACTTCCGCAAGGTCCCTGAAAGTGTTCCGTTTCAAGCATAATCAAAACCAAATTTAAGAGTAACAAATATTTTTATTTCTTACTTTTCAAGTTCATATGTCATGCTGCATTATAACCTACAGAGTGCATACTTTTTTTTTCGTGATTTATGGCATTCACGACGGTAAAAATTTCAACGCTAAGCGTCCCTTACGTGACATCATTTTAGTGTCTAATGAGTGACTGACAGACAGCACACTACTGCATATTGATGCGAGTGGTTAAAATAAGTGAGTCCGTCAGGCGGCCTTTGGCTCTCTTTCGGAGAAAAAAAAAGTTACTAAAATCATTTACAATAAGGTAATTTTCTGATTACTATAAAGGTTTATGAACATATTTTATTTTAGGTTACAGTTATTTTTCAAAATGTGTACGTTTACAGTTAAGTTTTTTCGTACTGCTTAATAATAAATTATTCTATTGTGGGTGTAATATCTCTGATGAAGAGTGCGAATTGACGCTTTTCTATGTAGCTCCTGTATCAGTACCTCACGCCCATAAATATGTTTGTTTGTTTGTTATTGAGCAATAGCTACACAATGGGTGAACTGTACTCTGCCAATAGCGGGTATCAAAACCCAAATTTTAGCTATCGGAAGACCTTAAGTGTATATATGATAAATGATTTTATCAAATATTTTTGGACTTGAAAGAAAATATTAAAACTCTGCAAATTACCACTTGTAATTCAATTGCGAGTAAAGAAAATTGAAAACAATATTTATATTAAATGTTTAACTGTAAGAAAAACTCATCAGAATTTCAAATAATGTTTGTTTAAGAAACAAACAGAAGTTTAAAGGATTTGAGAAGAAAAATGAGCAGTGATCATTCGTAGTGCTTTTGTTTATTAGGTTTGAAGATGCTAATTATGTTTGCCAATGTGAATGCTAACCGAGTTACATCTTCTGCCACAGATTACAATTAACAGTTGTTTGTTCGAAGCTCAGCGAGCGCGCATGGTGATGACAGCAAACAAATTCTGGCCTCTAGTCATTTGTGTGTATTACTTTATATTTCCTACACAAGTTTGTCTATGTGAAAGTGTTTCTATAGTTATGGTATACTCCGTGTAAATCACTTAGGAATTTGATTTCCTTCTCACGAACATCAAACACACCGTGACAGCAATAATAAAGCACCGCTGTCGCGAGGTTGTCAGTGTGATTTCTCTGATTGTTCAGGCCTGAGAAAGCTCTCAATGATGCACTGGAAACCTATAAGAGTTAAAAATTCCAAACTTACTAAAGTCTAATAAATATGTAATACAGACATACACACACACACAAAAAAAAGAATTTAGGAAACAGAAATAAAATAACCCTTTACAAGCTTTTGATAAGGTGGAAAACTGCCCATTTCTATGTTAGCGGACTGACTGACATAAAATAATTTTTCTCTTTTATGTCAGTCAGTCCTCTAACAAACACAATTGTGAGATGATCAAGTTGAGTATATACTTACATACAGATGTTGTACAAAGAATACAGAGGAATCTGTGGACCCAGTTGTGAGATGTTCAAGTTGAGTATATACTTACATACAGATGTTAAAAAAATTATTTTATGTCAGTCAGTCCTCTAACAAACACAATTGTGAGATGATCAAGTTGAGTATATACTTACATACAGATGTTAAAAAAAAAAGATGTTTTTGGTTTTTGACCTTGTTGTCTAACTAGTAGTTATAATATAAAGAGAGAGAACAAGAAGGCAATAAAAACTATGTAAGTTATTTACAAATTATTTTTAACATTATTCAAACCCTGGTCTACACCTTCTTTTGGATTTCAAAATAGTCTTCAGAAACTGACTTCAGAAACTTCGTCGGGTCAGACAGCTCAGGGGTTATACTCTCTTAGACATGCTTATGTAAGTTACCCATTTTATTAAGAAACCAAATAGGCTGGATGTGGCCTAGTAAGCAGTGGGATCGCACTATAGATCCCAGCGTTCATGGTTGGTGGTCCATTGCCACAGAAACGCACTGCGCACATTGGGCCGTGGGTGCGTGATAAGAGTAACGACCAAATCTTACTATTAAATTAGATTAGTTCAAGGATTGACGGTGAGTAGTGTTTACTAGCTGCCTTCCCTCTAATCTATCAGTTCAAAGTTATGACAGCTATGCTACTTGTGTAGCTTTACGCAAAAATTCTGGAATGAAAAAAAAAAAACAGCAATCTGTATTTCGGCAAAAACCTAAAAGAAAATGAAAAGTGTAAAAAAATAATACTTAATAAAGAAAATTATAGTTGAATTTAATATAGTGATCGGTGGGTATGTTTTTGTTTTTTAAAAGAAATAAACATTGCGATGCTTCAGCCTATAGGATAGGGACATTTTTCAGGCAATGTATGATTAACCACGTGTTGAATTATTAACATGTAACATAGGTGGCAATAATTATTTGCAAGAGATAAAAAAAATACAAAACATATAAAAATAAATAAATAGTACAGACGAAACAGAGT
>NW_013667176.1:183736-194381 GCF_000517525.1 Limulus polyphemus
ATGTTATGTGATGTTATATGTTATTTGATGTTATATATTGTTTGATGTTATATGTTATTTGATGTTATATATTATTTGATGTTATATGTTATGTGATGTTATATGTTATTTGATGTTATATATTGTTTGATGTTATATGTTATTTGATGTTATATATTATTTGATGTTATATATTATTTGATGTTTTATGTTATTTGATGTTATATATTATTTGATGTTATATGTTATTTGATGTTATATATTATTTGATGTTATATGTTATTTGATGTTATATGTTATTCCTTTTGTTTCGGATAATTTCTTACAACGATTTTCTTTATTTTTATTCCTGGTTTTTGTACGATTAATGAGTTGACGCTAATGTTGTGTTTTTCGATGAGGTGTTTTCATATTCCGGTAAGGTCAATAAAAGAGATAGTGTTTGTGATAAAGTCTTGTGATTTCTTTTTGAATTGAAGACCTCGTGGATTATTTGTTTTTGGCTTAACTGAATTTTTTTCTTTTTTCTGTTAACATTTCCACCAGGGAAAGAGTTTTTATGAAAGAAAATCTCAAATATTCTCCTTGATTCACTGTTTAATTCACTGCAATTTAAATAATGCATATAAGGTTCCAAGCTATTGTTGTGGTTGGTGTGCAGATTTCCAGTCCATATGTTGCTCTGAGTGCATTGGTTGCCTATAAACACAAATGCCAAATCCACTTGATATCCTGATGATGTGAACATTCAAAACACTTATGGAGAAATGTTAGGATGAATGTTTTTGATATAGTTTGAAAAACAATGCTTTTCAAGGTCAGAGTTAAAATCGCAAAACATATTATCAACATACCTCATCCAATGTATAAGAATATGCATGGCTGTATTGAAGGCCTTTCTCTCGAGTTGAATTAAGGAGACATTGACTAACGAGCTAGATAAAGTTCCACCCATACAGCGTCCATCAATTTAACTGTAAAGCTGATTTGTTGAGATGAAAGCAGACCTTTGTTGTTAGGTCAAATAGTACCATAAGTTGGAAGAGTCTGTGGTTATTCTTCGTTTAGGGGCATTGATGATAGTTTCAATAACTTGCTTGAAATTTAATACTTATTCTCAAGGAGTTTGAGTGTACAGGTTTTGTACATCGAAGTATGCCATTTTAGTTTTATGATTTAAGAAAAGAACATTTTTACTGTAAAGCTAATCGCCATATTAAATTTGATCATCCAGTGGGATCCTATTATCTTAATACCCAAAAATTAGAGTTAGTTTATGTTTTTTACACATTCATCTTTACATTATTTACACTTTTTTGAAACATACCAGGTGTTTCTTTTCCTTTTAGTTTAGGCAGGTGAATATTCTCTTTTCAAGTATAAATGTTTGACTCATGGCTCCATCTCTTGATCGAATTGAGATCTAATTACAGCCGTGAGTATTGGGGATTCCCTCTTGTTCAGTAATGAAACTACTTACGGTATGCACGGTTTAACTGCTGGTGTCCTAACTCTTCCCACGGAAGGGGTGCGTGAAGATCTATATTGCTGTGTATATTCTCTATTGACATCAAATGTGTAGAGATTTAGGAATACCTAGAGACCGTGTCTTCCATATATATATTTATGGAATTTTTGCAACTGACGTGGGAAGTGCATGGGTTCCAGGAGAGATTAAGTTATTGTTTGTTAACCCTCTCAGTTTCATTCAGATTATATCAAGCATTAAACAGATTTACTTCTGTTTGCATTTTTGTTGTTGTTAAGCTCAAAGCTGTACAATGTACTATTTGTGCTATGCTTACAGCAGGGATGGAGCCTCGAAAATTAAGGTTATAAGCTTTTAATATTACACTTAAACCGCTGGTGGGGCAATCTATTTCTGACACCAAAATATTACAAAAATTAGAGAATAGCGCTGTCTTTCGTGTGTGAAATCATTATCTTATGTTTGTTGTGTTAAATAAAAATGCATTTTTACATCATTATCTTATGTTTGTTGTGTTAAATAAAAATGTATTTTTCCATCGTTATCTTTTGTTTGTTGTGTTGAATAAAAATGTATTTTTACATCGTTATCTTTTGTTTATTGTGTTAAATAAAAATGTATTTTTACATCGTTATCTTTTGTTTGTTGTGTTAAATAAAAATGTATTTTTACATCGTTATCTTTTGTTTATTGTGTTGAATAAAAATGTATTTTTACATCATTATCTTATTTTTGTTTTGTTACATTTTTGTTTGCTTGTAATTAAGCGCAAAGCTACACAATGGGCTATCTGTGCTCTGCCCACCACGGGTATCGAAACCGCAGATATACCGCTGTACCACTGGAGGGCGTTTTGTTAAATAAAAATGTATTTTTACATCGTTATCTTATGTTTGTAGTGTTAAATAAAAATATATTTTTACATTGTTTTCAGATTTAACTCAGAATATCATTTTCTGTTGTTTCTCTTGCAACTGTAGTTGCTATTCTTATCTTTATGATAATCAGTGCAGCTGAAAATACCACAGTACTTCACTTATTTTACGCTAGGAATACAATAGCCTACATTAGGAAAAGTTAATAATATACAACTAGCCTCAAAATAACATCAAGCTAGAAGCTTACAACACAAATTGTTGTGTATGTGTTCAGTTTGTTGTTGTTTTATATTTAAACACAGGTCTACACCAAGGGCTATTTATGCTCTGCCCACCACGGATATCGAAACCCAGTTTTAGCAGTATAAGTCCGAAGACATGCCACTGTGCCACTGGGAACGTATTTGTTTAGTGTCGAAAATATATTATGTATTTTTCTATATTTTGAAGCGCATTGTCAATCTTCGAAACGCTTAAAGGAAATCAATCAATGAATAATTAATTACACTAACAGAATTAGCCTAGAAGTTTTTTTTTATAACAAAATCTGTAACTCTCTTATGACTGGGCGCTAGAAACACATTGTTACCGAAATTACTGAAATATTTCATTAACCTTTACTCAACATTCTATGGGTGTTTTCTCGAAAAAAAACAGGAACATTAAAAAAGTACAAGATTCTAGACTTTCGGCTGTCTATCTTATATAATTATATAATATAAACAAACTTGTTGAAACCAAAAGCTTTGACAAAATGCGATGCTTTTCTCAAGTAGGAATAGTACTACAGTGTTGAGTATTTTAGTATGTGCATTATTAACCACAAATCTGGAATCATAACAGCGAGATGATGACGTAATTGTTACAGCGTTATAGAGTGAGATTCTCTCCGAAAAAAAAAAAAGGTTCTAGAAGAGCCAGAAGTATATTCGAAAAAATAGTGCCGTCCAGTTACGTAATTGTAAATACTATTGTCTTAATATCGAAAAGTTAAGTCTTTATTAGTTCTCAGTACATTAGTATACCTGATTGGCAATGTACCAAAATGTATAAAGTTTATTATAAAAGGATGTGAAGCTAGATCCAGGACGTTAAGTTACTCTATTTTATCATCAAGGCTTCCAAATGTTGATAACGAAATCCTTAACTTAATCCACTGAAAAATGTTTTGTTTCTCTTTGCGATCCTGAAGGTTTTTGTACGTAGCAGCTCTTTAGTGTCTTGCATACATTTGTGTTGTCTTCGTATTTTACCATTAAGTCCCGCTGTTCGCTATAAAATTTCTTCGTTAATTATTCCTTTCGTAAAAGAAGATCATCAAGGCCATATGTATACGCTGTTAAGAATTGTTTATTTCCTTATAAATCAAAATTCGACAAAAAAAAAACGCAAAATCTGAAACTCGAACACACATTTATCACAAATGCTGAAAATTTAAGTATATAATTTGAAAAAATGTGTTGGATATTTCTTTCGAAAACAGTTCTCAAAATCTTCAGTTTTTCATTTATTTATAAAACAATAATAACAACAAATAAGGACCTAAGATTGATCTTACATATAGGTAAGCTCGTTAGAATAGCTCAACTAGCTCAAAATTAGTCACAGTTATGTGCAGATAATCCTTTTGTAGCTTTGCGTGAAAACTGTAAAACAAACAAAACGTAGCTTGAACAAGTAAGTTTACATGAACTGATATAATACTTAGTTTCGAAGAACCTTGTTTTTCAGTATGGTAAAGCTTTATGATAGCATAAAATATTTTCATATTAAAATTTAGAGTTTTGTATACATGTTCTCAAAACTAATTTCATTAGTAAGAACTTCCGAAGAAGAAATATAATAATACGTCAACCATACTATATCTGTTATATCCATTTCTGACCAGGCCTTTTACCCAATACCAGGGATCTATATCAAGGATGCAGGATTATAATCTGATGCAATCGAATGAGTGAAGTCACCGGACGTATACACCAAAAACAGAACACGTGATATAACATAAATATAAAACTAAGTGTTTGCTTATACTTTGATAGATTTGGAATGAAACCCTCATGAACATTGATATCACTGGTTTCTGAAAAAAAAACCCAGTGGCACAGCGGTATATCTGCGAAATTACAACGCTAGAAACCGGGTTTCGATACCCGTGGTGGGCAGAGCACAGATAGCCCATGGTGAAGCTTTGTGCTTAATTTCAAACAAACTGAAAGAAAAAATGTTGATATATTAAAAATGTCCCCAAGTGGCTCAGCGGTAAGTCTGCAGGCCTACAACGTTAAAAATCAGGTTCTATAATGGTAGGTAGAGCCTACTGTGTAGCTTTGCGCTTAAGAAGAACCAAACCAAGTCTTAATGATTATTGAAACCTATTGCTCTTTCTAATCTGGACTCAATACTTTTTTTTTCGGAGATTCCACGAGACTTAACGATTTAAAAACTTCTTGACACATATATTGTGCAAATTATCGTGAGAATATAGATTCCTAAGGAATCTCCAATCACCTCATTTTCAGGATGGCTATTTCAACCTAATGTACATGATGGCAAGTAACATGGAGGTTCAAAAACTTAATGAAGGATAAAAATAAGAAACCTTATAACCTGAGCACTTTAAAAATGTACACCTTTTTTTTTTCATCAGCGACAAGCTGAAAATTTCTAGATAAGTGAAGTGTGAAAAAATGTCATGAATGACGTCATGGTTACGCAAAGTATACTACCATGACAACCCGGGAGTGTTTTGATTACCTTTGAAAGAAATGCTCGAGGTGTGACCAGTTATACCGTTGTATAGACTTCACTTGTCTCCAAGAGGACTTTATGCCTTGTTTATTCGATACCTTTAATAAGAAACTCAAGATATGCTCTGCAAATAAACTGACGGACGGATAGACACCACCGGAACAAATAACAATACCCATCTTAAAACAAAACCTAAAAAAAGTGATAAATTGTCCCGATCGTCTTATGAATCTATAATCTTTTGACTATACTCGTAGCAATGCGACTGATAGCATGTTCGGATGTATTAGTATTCATTAAAGGCAGCACAGTTAGATAATCAGACGGTTAACGAACAAACACAGTATATATTCTTACCGACCCATTTGTCTTAACGATCAATAGATAGTATCGAACTCAGTTATAAAGGCTTCACTTTCCTACCTTTAAATATTAAGAACGAATATAAAGAAAGAAATTCCTTAACAGAAAAAAAAAAATGTTTCCTCTGTTTAGACCAAACCCATCATTTGCACCGTCCTAACTGATGAGAAAAAGATTGTCAGTAGTGAGTACATTCTGTGGTTATTCCTAATCATTTCAAATCTCTAACACTAACAGTCGAGGAAGAAATGTTTCTAGTCGTACAGGCGATTGTTTTTAATAATCTCACTATTTAATGTTTTTTATCATTTGTTGAGGGAAATGTGACCACATACCCGGAAGGAGATCTGGTAAAGGAGGAAAATTAACTTTAAACGAGGGGAAAAAAAGGACACTCTAGGACTATGTTTTCCTCTGGAAAAGTGACTATGGATAGATGTAGAAAACTTGAGAGAAAGTTGGGTTTAGATAGATTCAAACTACCTAAAGGAAATTTGGCTTTCCAACAAGGATTTGTCATGAAAAAAATCAGGGAGAAATAGTTACTAGTTTACCTTTAATAAATATATTCTTAATAGTAAGTCAGTTTTTAGAATTAATCTTCTATATTTCTTTGCGTTTTCGAATAACATTTTGATATTTTTTGCTAGTCCTAAAGTTCTTACCAGTGTTTACTTCATAAAGAACATGTCATCACTGTTTGGGCAAACTATGTACTAGCCCTCGTTTTACTTGGTTTTACTTAATTTAAAAATATATTTTGTTTTGCCGGTTTCTAATTGCAAAAGTATTGAAAGGCCTGATAAGTTTTTCTGTGAGGAGATCACTGTTTTTTATAACATTTGTCAACGTGTTTTATTTGATTAAAAAGGTGCTTTAGATGTCCCAATTCATCATACTTCCCCTGAGCTAACAGTTCTACTGAAGTGGTTTCGTGACATCAGAAGGACTAGGGGCCGTCTGTGTTATTCTGAAAGGTAACAGAAACTTAACGCTTTCATTGCAATTTTCCAGGCAGGAAATTGGCTAGCAAGCTGACAAAGACGTTCCACTTCCTGTTCATTTCACTGAAGTCCCGTGTTGAAATCAAGTCATTTACTACCGAAAATCACTGGTTTATAGCAGTAGAAAAAGTAAGTGTAATTGAATTTCGAAGACTGTAAGTCAGAAATTACATGAAGCGGAATCCTGTTTCTTGGTGTCATCATAAGATCAAACAACCTAGACGTATAGCGAAAACTCGTAAGTTGCTACAAGCTAACCCGATGTTGTTTTTTTGTAAAATCGTATTATCTTCACTACGAACAGCAACCAACAGATGTTAGATTTTATGACAACCCAGTAGTCCTACGTTTCTAGAGAAATTGAATCCACTAGGCCTACCACATATATTTGGCCACTTTTTAAACGTTAAATCTAGAACTGATTTAAGTCTCTAGATGCTCTTTTGAAAGTGTTTGTACACAAGAGTTAATAAAACAAATATAATCAGACGTAGAGTGCTACTAATGGTATAATTATTCGGACTGCTATTCTCGTCTTTATTATGTGTATTATTATTTTCAAAACGTTTCGATCAGTGAATTCTCCGGCCGTCGTCAGGTGTTATATCCGACATTTTGCTTGCGTCATAACCAGAAAGCTTTTTGTGGACTTACCAGGATTCAAATCCCCGAACCTGTGATCTCGAATACGGGCGCTCTTGTTTATCAGGAAGACACTTTTCAGATGTTTTGCTTGTGACGCATACAAAATGTCCGATGCAACACCTGACGACCGACAGAGAATTCACTGGTCGAAACGTTGTGAATACAATAATACACATAATAAAGACTAAAATAATAGTCCTAATAATTATACCATTAGTAACACCAACACCTCGTTTCAATAATTCCGCAAAACTAGACGTAGAGTGCCTTCACCTCTCAAACAAAATACTTAATTTACTCACAATGTTTTGACCATGTTACTGCTGGTAGTTTTATGACAACAGGTGCAGCAATCCTAACGTTTGAAAAAAAAACTATCTCCAGATGTCTATCGCGCATGTTCTGCTACATCTTAAACTGTCTGACGTAGACCTATGACCAAACCGTTGCGAATAAATTACGTTTGTTTTTATTGTTGTTGTTTTTTTGTGAAAGGACACTCTACGTCTGATCTTATCTTATTTATTCATTTAAATATTTTGTCTGTTTAATTTAAACATGTTAAATAAAAAACTTAGAAACCGTGTTGTGAGATCCGAACAAACTTATAATATGTTGTAATCACACACACACACACAAGTGGAAATTTCCTTTGAAAAGATACAAACTTTACCTTCTAAACTGAAAGTTCCTCCTCAAACTAGGAAGATCATGTATAACCATCAATGTAAATTATCCAGATAAGATGTAAGTAATAGAAACAAATCATGAAAATCTAATGCGTGTTGTGCTGTTTTGAATGTTGTAACTTTTACTTTCTTGGTACTCAAATATTTTGTCGACGTAAATTTTCCGAACATTTTGTGACGATACTAAGTTAAAATAATTTAAACGTGTCGCTTTTTGTAGAGATAGGAAAACAGGAAATACACAGAACAGTTGAATGGTGTGTCATCAGGGGTACGTAACGTGACACGTTTTACAGCTGTTACTGGAATATATATAAAAAAAAATAAATACTAATTCATCTGGATGCTTTTTGTTCAGTAAAACTTTAAATATTAGAAGCATTTTTCCAAATTCTAGAAGCAAACAACAGTTTACAGATTTAGAGTTCAGAACAGATCCACCTGGTAACGCAATAAGAACACGTTTATAGCGTCTTTAAATATTTTAAAACTTTATAAACCAAAACATGTGTATTCATATTTATAACAGAAGATACCGAATGTTTGAAATGACATTATCTTCATGTTGCATTGAAATGGAAGTCGCTTGAATCATGAGTGATCATGCTTAACCGTCGAAATTATCCCCAAAATTTAAACCACGAAAAGGCTGTGTTTTGTAAAACCTTGTTTGTTAATAATCCACTAATGAAAAGCAACCAATCTAATGAGTAGATAGAATACCAATCTTAGATAAGGGCAGAGCATATGGATTTTTTTTTCAGTTTGTTTGTGAATTAATAAAACTGTTTTATAATCTTAGTGTGCTGGAATAGGTTGGTGCAAGTAAATATATAATCAAAAGTGTATATAAAACAAAGCAAATACATAATTATTTCACAAACAAATTGAAAAAAACAACAACAATTTATAGTTTTAAATTACAAGATATATGTCTAGCTAACTAGCTACTTTTCTAACTATTTATATGTATACTTACCCAACTCTCGCTTAGCTTTAGGAATGCTTAACATAAATATTTAGTCACGTGTTATGATTAGTTACCGAGCTCAATACTCAAGATGCTTAATTGCAGCACCGTCGTAACAACTGATTTCTGATTCCTTGGTTAGGCCTCAGAGCCCTTCAGCCACACTGAGAACAATTTATAAAAAATGGCAATAGGTAACCGTGACTTCACAGAAACAACAATGGATTTAAACTGACAAAGGCCTACAATTCTAAACCAGAATTTACTCAGTTTTCTTTTCTGAAAATTTTGAAAAAACACAACAACTATTTTTTTTGTTAGTTACAGTGCTGTAATCGCTACAAAATGTTTTTTTTTCTTATTTTTCTGAAACTTTCTTCCGCCAATCTCACACACAAAATGATTATGGTAAGATTTGTATGATTTAAAGTGGTATTACGGTATAATTGTGTTTATATATCAACAATATATTTAACTGTTTAGAAGGTACAAATCATAAATTTAGATTAACAGAATTATTTACTTCTAAAGCAGTTAGATAAATGTTATAAGTTTAGTCAGTATACTAAAAAGCTCTTTATCCATTTAGCCAGCATCTTGTGACAAAAGCTTTTTATCCATTTAGCCAGTGCATTGTAGCAATAAAGCTTTATCCATATAGCTATTGAATTATTGCAAAATAGCTCTATACATATAGCCAATGCATTATTGCAAAAAAGCTTTATCCCTTTAGCCAGCGCCTTATGACAAAAGCTATTTATCTATTTAGCAAGTGCATTGTATTGAAAGATCTTTATCCATTTAGCAAGTGCACTGTATTGAAAGATCTTTATCCATTTAGCAAGTGCATTGTATTGAAAGATCTTTATCCATTTAGCCAGTGCATTGTATTGAAAGATCTTTATCCATTTAGCCAGTGCATTATTATATTAAAGCTTTATCAATTTAACTATTGCATTATAGCAAAATCGCTTTATACATTTAACCAATGCAAAAAAACTTTATTCATTTAGCCAGTGCATTGTTGCAAAACAACATTATCAATTTAACCAGTGCACTCTAGCAAAAGACATAATATTCAGGTTTATTTTTGATATTAGCTTGGAAATAACTTGTATAAGTATAAACAAAATTACAGATATGTTAGTAAAATGTAATTCCTGAAAATATTCTTAAACCTTTATTTTGAATTTGTTGAGCGACAAACATATGAATGCAAATGAATGGATAAAATAGGTAACGATTTGTTACTTGTGTAACATTTCTGGTTTGTACAAGCATTTAATTGTCATTCCTCCAATTCACCTAAGTATACATTATAGAATCTTAGGTTAAAATATCATGTGTTTATAATAGCAGTCCATAGGTAGAAATTTGTAATGAGCTGCTCCAGTCTTGTTTCGTGAGTGGAGCGACGTTTCGATCTTTTTGCTGAAGCCTTCTTCAGGTCACTGTATCCAGACCAGAATATAAACCGTATATGAAACCAAGAATCCTGGTTTCGTATGAAAGAAATATCTTCCATTAAAAACTGAATCGTGCAACATGTATTTATCTATGGCCTGGCGTAGCCAGGTGGTTAGGGAGCCTGACTCGTAATCTGAGTGTCGCGGTTCGAATCCCTGTCCCACCAAACATGCTCGCCCTTTCAGCCGTGAGGGCGTTATAATATGACGGTCAATCCTACTATTCGCTGGTAAAAGAGTAGCCCAAGAGTTGGCGGTGGGTTTTGTTTCACTTGATATGTCCTTTTATAATAAAAAAGTTAAACATAACGACTATGTGCCAAAGAAAAAAAGACTAGAGAAACTGCTGATTACTTAGATAAATATTTATCGACGCTTTACCTTTAAATTCGTGTAATGAAAGTTTCTTTACAC
>NW_013667176.1:194644-200059 GCF_000517525.1 Limulus polyphemus
GGGACGGCTAGCGCAGATAGCCCTCGTGTAGTTTTGCGCGAAATTCAAAAACAAAACAAAACAAAACACAAATGAAGACAGATCTTCATTATGCATCTGTTGATTTTATTTTCTATGATCTTTGGTTTGAAAAAGTTTTTCGGTTGAGTCACGTCCCCATCCCACCAAGCATGCTCACCCTTTCAGCCGTGGGGGCGTTATAAGTGTCGGTCAATCCCACTATTCGTTGGTAAAAGAGTAGCCCAAGAGTTGGCGGTAGGTAGTGATGACTAGCTGCCTTTGTGCGAAATTAAAAAACAAACAAAACAAAAGCTGAGTCACGAAAAGTACTAAACCTTACCAATCAAATGTGATCCTAATCCTCATGATATCTTTTAACAAAATGCAGTTGGAAAGAAAGAAACAAAACACAATCGTTATAGGTCCATAAGGATAATAAAGTAACAAAAAAAGGAAGTCTTTAAGCATTAAGCTCATGAAAGATTGAAAGAACTGAAGGATAATTTAGTGGCCACAAGAAATTCCTTATCACTGGAAAATAACCACACACGTGTTACCTAGGAATAAATCACGGTGAATGAAACAACAACAAGGGTAATTTTAAGCACACGCAGAGATCTACTTTAGAAGATTATAAAGGCTTAGAACATGTATTTCTGGCAAAGACCCTATTTCAAAAGTAATCGTGCTGTTAAGAAAGAATTTTTGAGTACCGATAAAATCACTGTTTTATAATCTATATGTTGCTAGAATAGTACTAATATTTTCCAATTATAATAAGAGGTATTAAATATTTTAGTATACATCTAAGTTCTCATTTATGATTTTTTATGACAATTATATTTGATTAAACTAAGCCTAAGTGAATAAAAATAGGCCTTACATGTAGATATACAGAGATGATAGATAACATTAAGTGATAGAGAGAAGAACTTCTCCAAATACATGTTTCGTTTCGGTCAATAGTTCCATTTCCTACATTGTAAAAGTTATTTGACATTTTGATATTGACGAATTCGCTTAGACGCTGATCCAGGAATCTAACTGTAGGACACCATATATAAATACTTAGTGACCTCTTTTATATTATAATCCGAAAGAGTCCCTTTAAAATGTACACTACAATTTCAAAATTCACTTACAATGGGAAGTAAAAACGTTAAATAGAAGTTAGCTAATTTAAAGAAGCACCCATACCTGTGAAGTCCTAAAGTTTGATAAAGACAACTTAATATTTACTTCTCATAAAACAGAATACGTTTTATATTAAATCTAAGAAACGCAACAAAATTCATTATTCCACGACACGCTTTGTAACAAGAGACAAAAAAACAGCGACTTTTAGTTCACTTAACGAGTTTTGGAACCTACTTCTTAGTACAAACAGTTGGGGATTACATAACTTAAGGTATCGTGTTTTATAGAATGTTATTTTGGATCACATCCTAACCTTGTACAATCAACAATAAGCAGAACATGGCTCATAGCCACCAACAAGTTATAATCCAGGTCATATGATAAACAGATTGTTGTTCATAACCAATGACAACTTATAGTTCAGGCCATATGATAAATAGAACGTTGCTTACACCCAGTGACAGTTACATGACACATAGTGTGTGGCTCATAACTACTGACAATTTATAATTATGATCGTACGATACAAATATTTGCAAATTGAAAGTAACGTCACCTAATACACGTATGTTTATCATAGTTAATAGCTTTTTTATAATTAAAGTCAAATGATAAACAAATTATGAGAGAAAAGCACGGATGTTCTATAATTAAATTCTTCAAGCTTCAAATTTCGCACCTATTGTTGATTTGTTGTTTTTGTTTTTTACGATTATTTGCTCTGAAATAGGATTTGTTTGTAGTTCAGCAGAAATCTACGCAATAGGCTGTCCGTGCTGTACCTACCACGGGTAGCGAAACCTGGTTTCTGGCGTTACAAGTCTGTGTACTTTCGGCTATGCTACAGGAGAAGGGAGGGGGCTGGAATAGGAACAACTGTCCTCACAATCTTGATTTTTGAGCTATAACGATAAAAACAAAATCAATTTATCTTCTCAGCAGCACTCAACATTCATTAATTTTGTAGAAGAAAAAAAACAACTTAAATAGTTCCGTAGAGAAAGATCAAAGAAAACGAAGCAATTAGTAGATATTTGTGGCTAGAGGCACATTTATATACTCAATAAGCATATAATATATATATACACTTAAGAAACTACCATAAGGGCCCATTAGGATAGTCGTCAAAGTATTTTGATAATTAATCTTTGTTGCTGTTTTTTAAACTAAGTATCTCTATATTTTTTCTCCACTTGTTATAACTGATAACACAAGCGATACTTAACTGTTCAACTAACTTTTCACGACTACGGTTTCTCGTAAATCACGACAGAAAAAATATACTTAAAACAGAAAAAAAAACCTTTTGATAGTAGGATATGAGAACATGTAAAATATTTTAGTATGTTTTCATTAGTACAAATAAAAATCGATTTTTATCTAGAAAGACATCACTGACGAGACCTATACATACTCTCGACAGATAATTCTTAGTGAAACAGAAATTGATATGCATACAACAGAAAAACATCTCTGTCGAAAGTTTTCAGATTCTGCCTAAAGATGATTATTGGTCAAACAAAAATCTGTATGCATGCAATAGAAATATAGCACTGTCGAATTTTCCAGATTCTCTCAAGAGATGATTCTTAGTCAAACAAAAAGCGATATGTATACAATAGAAATATATCATTGTCGAGATTATAGATTCTTTCGGGAGATCATTCTTAGTCGCTGTATTTCTTTATAGAGTTATACATTAATTATTTTACATCTGACTTTTTGTTTGAGTTAGAACAATTCCAGCACATTTTGAGCCATCTTAAGTTTACTTAGTTGTAATTTTTAAAAAATACATGTGTACAAAATGTGTTAGTATTATAATACGTTGTGTATAAATAAATAACTGAATATAGAAAATACTTGTGGAACATTAAGATTAGATATGAATATTATGTATGCCTTTTACAAGCAAAAATAAAAGTTTAGGGTTTATTGGTATACAGATAGTGTTTAGTAACTAGTCTTAAGTTTATAATTAGGTATAAGCGGAAGTAAAACAAGAAAATTCATATTCTACCCCACTCTGGTTTTCTTCTGAAACTTAGAAACTTGCAGATGGTTTTGAGACAAAGAAAGTTCTTATAGATACATTTTGTCTTTGTCATTTTCTTATAAAAGATAAAAGCATCGCGTTAAATATCTGAATAATATGAAACAAACTTATTGCATAGTCTCTGATTTTGTAAATCTGAGATGTACATTATGGTATGTGATCTTATTCGCCATAGATGTAGACTAGAGTTTATGATGTTGCGTACCTGAGATGTAGATTAGGACTTATAATTTTATTTTCCTGAAATGTTTTGTTTATCTGTTAGTTGGTAATTAAGCACAAAGCTACACAATGAGCTATCTGTGCTCTGCCCACCACTGGTATCGAAGCCCGATTCCTAGCGTTGTAAGTCCACAGACATGCCGCTGTGCCACTGGGGGGGGGGGGCTTTCTGAAATGTCGACTACAGTTTACGATCATTTTAGTCTGAGATGTAGTCTAGGGTCTGTGATCTTATTCACATGCGATGTAGGCTAGGATTATCTGATCTCGTTGGTTTGAAATGTAGACTAGAGTTTGTGATTTTATTCATCAGAGATATAGACTAGATAGAGTCTATGATATTATTCACCTGAGATGTATGATAGGGTCTGTGATATTATTCACCTGAGATGTAGGATAGGGTCTGTGATATTATTCACCTGAGATGTAGACTACGGCTGGTGATCTTGTTGGTCTGAGATTTAGATAGGGTCTATGATATTATTCACCTGAGATGTAGACTACGGCTGGTGATCTTGTTGGTCTGAGATTTAGATAGGGTCTGTCTTCTTATTCACCTGAGATGTAAGCTAGAATCTGTTTTCTTATTGACCTGAGATATAGGCTAGGGTCTTTCATATTGTTGGCCTGAGATATAGACTAGTATTTGTGAACTTATTCACCAGAGAAGTAAGCTTGGTATGTGATCTTATTGGCATGAGATGCAGGCTAGGATCTGTGATCTTGTTTATCTGAGATGTAAACCAGTATCTGTGATATTATTGGCCTGAGATGTTGGTTTGAATATGTAATCTTGTCCACCTGAGATGTAAACTAGTGTCTGTGATCTTGTTAGCCTGAGATGTAAGCGTGAGTACGTGATCTTATTCACCTTAGAAGTAAACTAGTGTCTGTGATCTTGCTGACATGAGATGTAGATAAGACCTGTGATCCTGTTGAACTGAGATGTAAGCTTGGGTACGTGATCCCGTTAGCCTGAAATATAGGGTAGGATTTGTGACCTTTTTCACTTGAGATGTACACTAGGGTATGTGACCTTATTGACCTGAGATGCAGATTAAACATTAGAACAAAGGCAGAAATTTAGGAATATTATTTGGTATATAAACATTTATGACACGTTTAACCAAAAACATTATGATGATTTTTTAATATGGCCAACATAGCTTAACGCCAATATGCAAGGTAACAAAACTCAGGGATTCCATGTTTATTAACAATATTACCCCAGTTACTACGTTGTTGAACCTAAGCAAAACATGTCCAGTGACCTAGATCGATGCTTGGCCAATCTATCATTAATAAAGTTGTTGTTAAGACTGAGTTTTTAAAATCAACCGCTACATTCTTGAGATATTTCCAGACTGTGTTTTTGATCTAACCTTCATTTCCGTCTATTGCTGGAATTATATAAATAAGACTTGTGATGGGAAGTGCCTTTGAATCCTAGTTAAGAATCTATACAGGAGATACCACATTTTATCACACACATGTTAATGTTTACATTCACACAAGACCGAAACGTTTAACAGAGTACTGGCTAGCGCAAATCAAAGAATATGATGAAAACGTTTGGAGTTTATTCTCGTCACATTATTGACTGACCCTCTATATACACAACGCATGCAGTCTACTACAGCTGTACTTTGTTCTTATAGGGTACTACCACACTTAATTACCATTGTTCTAGTGTTTCATTATTACTATGTCTGTACAGCATATAAATCACGTAATGTACCTTATTGCGAAGTGGATTGTACTGTTTAATATAGTTTAGTAACAGAATTGTAGCTATGAGAGAAATGTAACAAACAGTAAAACCTGGGAATTTCCAAAACAATCAAATGCATTTCAAACAATATAATAACATTCTAATCACCCCTAGTTTACTTGTTTATGTAGCTCTGACGTGATGACGCTTATACGTGTCCAATATTTGTAATAGACACTAAAGTTTTTGTTTAGTAAATATTTCATAACATCACAATGGACTAATTATA
>NW_013667176.1:200332-201891 GCF_000517525.1 Limulus polyphemus
GCTTATACGTGTCCAATATTTGTAATAGACACAAAGTTTTTGTTTGTAAATATTTCATAACATCACAATGGACAATTATACAATTTTAAGAAAGCTGAAGTCATGCTATCAGCCTTGAAATCATTTGTAATATTATAGAATTACAGTGGTCTTTGCTTTCTATATAAACGTATATAGGCAAGAATGCTAAGTGAATCTAAAACGATACGACGTGTTCAAAGGAAAAAGCAACACGTGAAGTTCTGTAATGGATCTATGTATTTTAAAATGACTCGTAATAGTTGAGGGTCTATGTATTTTAAAATGACTCGTCATAGTTGAGGTTCTGTAATGGATCTATGTATTTTAAGATGACTCGTCATAGTTGAGGTTCTGTAATGGATCTATGTGTTTTAAAATACTCGTCATAGTTGAGGGTCTATGTATTTTAAAATACTCGTAATAGTTGAGATTCTGTGATGGATCTATGTATTTTAAAATACTTGTCATAGTTGAGGTTCTGTAATGGATCTATGTATTTTAAAATGATTCGTCATCTTTTAGAACAGGGTTATATTTTTCTTGCGTGGGTTGAAGGTAGAAGATACCGAATAACCTAAATATATATCGTTTTAATTTAATTTGGTTTTTATAAAAGAAATACTAGAGTATGGTTGTGCCCATTATACTAGTTTGAAAACAGAAAAGCACACAGTTTGAAACAAACCTCGTAATTGTTAACACGAAGTTTTAATATCAGTTATGTAAAAAAAAAAAAGATCTCCGTTTTCCTTATCTTCCTCCGTACTTCAGCAAACGTTGCGTGTGACAATGTGAACCACACAGTTTGTTTTGTACAGTTAGCCAGGCGTACAAACTTCTCAACAGACAGTCGTTATGTGTCATCTCTTCTTAGCGTACTCATATACCAACAAGTACAGCTCTTTTGTATTCTAGTTTAGTTTCAAATAGCGTATGAACGAATCGAATTATTGACTGAGTTATAGATAAGATCATTAGAGAAAACAATATATTTTAACCCATTTGACATGCGCAGTAAGTGTATGCTTTTATATGCTTCATTATTCTTACGTAAAAAGTTTCAACACAAGGATCTAATTCGTTGACTTGCGAGCTGTATCTGCTATGTATTGATTTTGTAATTTATTTAGTGCTAATAAGAATAACATTTTGTAGACCTTCCCACATTCAGGCTTCACGGGTCGAAACTTTGTTTTAAACTGACAGAATATAGAAAAACAGTCTACTGAAATTATTCTTTAAAGTAACTCAGGGGAAAAAACATTTAGAAATTCAATTAGTTTGATACTTTTGTCAAAAACCCGGTCCTAAATTAAAATCGTTACTTAACAAAAATTGTTTAGAATTACACAATACCAACGTCATTTACAAAATAACATGCATTAACTGCCCAGAATTCTACATCGGAGAAACAGGAAGAAAATTGGAAACCAGATTGACATAACACAATAAAAAACCGTTCCATGTTTTTCACCAAAAAACCATAATATATCTATTAAAACACAGTAATTTTAAACAAAGAACCAAACATAAACAAA
>NW_013667176.1:202042-222982 GCF_000517525.1 Limulus polyphemus
AGGAATCCATCTTAATTGAACAAAACAACCCTACTCGAAACCAACACCCTGGGGTACCAAGATATCTCTTCTAAGTCTTGCAAAAGTATCTGGTCATGTGATCTCTTTGTTTTATACTGTATATATATATATGTGTCAGTGTAAACTACTTGTACCTGATGATGACAAAACCTTGTCGAAACGTTGTACGTTTACTGTTATGTTAAACTTATATTAAAGTTTTTCTTCATTACCCATTCAAGCCGTCTCCAAGCATATATGTATATATATACCTTCGTATTTTTTTTGTTCCTACGATATTTATTCAAAACGTTAGCTGTTCATTATGACATGAACTGAGGTTCCACCAGTTTTTTAATACCAACTTCATTAATTATTAATATTACTAAATTCAATGGGAACAATTTAGGACCAAACCCTAGAGCTTCATTTATTTAAAAGTTATTATGTATTACAATTTGTCCCGGACGAGCCTTCAATGTATTACGTAACGTACTACACTTTCGAATAACCTGAAATTGAGTTAAATGATCATTTAGATTTAGAAATTAAATAAAGTCGATATGCATCCAATCTACGATACTTGCCAACAAGATCGATACACAGTTTTTTTTAATATAAATATATTTTAATATAGAAAGAATAACACAATTTACAATAACAGTTATTACCAATAATGATCTATGTACAAAATATTTACAAACAATATTTAGTCCTCTATTTGGTCTGGAATTTCCTCGATATCTTATTGAGGGTTCACAATGAGCAAATTAATTTTGATTGAAGTAGACACAATTCACTTAACAAGGAGCTAGCTAACTCTGTTCTTCGTTCTTCGCCGGCCACACACGCCTATTTATCCACTGATGAAATTATATTGTGTTTTCATAAAGATACTAATGTCCGATGTGAATCCGTTGAAGTTAAATGGCTTGTAATATTCGAAATCCATAAACGTTCCTGATCAAATATCTGAAGTTCCTGAATAACAAGCGTTATAACAAACACAGTTACAGCTTCCGAGTATTATAGCACACCAAATATAGCAAACCAATAATATGTACTGTCTTTTGGCACGTCGCGTTGATTATATTTATAGACGTGAGGGGAGTTTCTCGAAATTTCAGCTTAAGCAACAATACAGACAGTAAACCAACGTTTATGTGCGCACATATATTGTTGATTCTTACACTCGAGAATTTTCTACAATTTTAGTGAATAGGCGAGAATTTCGCAATACAGATTTAACAGTATAAGTTATGTACATTCCTACATATAAATTTAACTTAAGCAAACATCGATATTAAAATAGATATATAAAAGTAAATCCGCCATAAGGTGTCGTGTGGTACCATTATGTACAGCCAGAAAATACTATTGTTATATGAAGTGATAATGTATTCAACCAGGGTTGACATTCTGAATCATGTAGGTATGTAAGCATGCATATAATGAGTCATAACGTATGAATAATGAAATAGACATGCAGCCAAGTACCCTAAAAAAAACTCTAAACGTCATTTTTTATGAGAAAGTGTCACAGAAATTTTTTTCACGATTCTACATCATTTACACCACCTCCTCTTTTACGTCTCCTGGAATCTATATCGAGATATTCCATTTCTTTAGAGGTCCATATCACGTTACTCTCTTCGCTGTTTTTCTTATTTTTTGTCTGTTTTTGTTTAATCCCTTCTTTTGAATCCATACCTAACAGCGTCTTTTTGTGTATTGTTTAATCTTGTTATTACTTCTTCTGTGCTCCTTGATTTTCTTGTTATTTTTGTTTGCTCTAAAGCTTTTGCTATATGTAGCTTTGCTTTGTTCTCCACTTACTACTCCTTTCTGTCTTTCTGAGCTTATTCATTTGGTTATTTTCCTTTGTATGAATATAATTCAGAGATATATCGGCATGCTTGCTTTTCTCTTCCCGCTTCTTCCCTCTATTGTCCCATCTCTTGTTTCATTAGATGACCTTTATTATTTTGTCTGTTTTATCTCCAATCTTCGCTTCTCTGTCTGGTTCAGAATTTATCTATATTTCTGTAAACCATCTTGGTCGGTTTGCCTTCGCTTTTATTTTTCATTATTTTAGTATTTGTAATGGATATATTTCCTGTTTTATGTCTCGGCATATCTTAAATCATCTAAACAACCCCATAATATCCAATAAAATAGCCTGAATGACGTAGGAGTTGATGTGTTGCTCCAATAGACGTGTTTAACGTTTATTGTCTGTGGTTAGTTACCCGTTTATTGTTGTTATTGTTTTTCTATTTGTTAGTTCATTATCTACTCTTCCTTGTTATTGTTATAGTCATAAATAAGCTATCTGAATTAGAATGCGACTAGTAGGACAATTAACTGCACAAACAAAATTATTTTTATGACCATCAACCTTTGTGAGCTGAATACAGAAACTGACCTTTGTCTGCTTTCCTTAATAATCAGTGCTTCACTAATTCTAACCACCAGTAATGATGTGTATTACTTGTGTTCGGTAGCTCCAGTATTTATCCATCATTGTGGATAAAATAACTAGAGGTATGAGTTGACAATCCATCAATATGGTTAAAATAACTAGAGGTATGAGTTGACAATCCATCAATGGGGTTAAAATAACTAGAAGTATGAGTTGACAATCCATCAATGTGGTTAAAATAACTAGAGGTATGAGTTGACAATCCATCAATATGGTTAAAATAACTAGCAGTATGAGTTGACAATTCATCAATATGGTTAAAATAGCTAGAAGTATGAGTTGACAATCCATCAATATGGTTAAAATAACTAGAAGTATGAGTTGACAATCCATCAATGTGGTTAAAATAAATAGAGGTATGAGTTGACAATCCATCAATGGGGTTAAAATAACTAGAAGTATGAGTTGACAATCCATCAATATGGTTAAATTAACTAGAGGTATGAGTTGACAATCCATCAATGTGGTTAAAATAGCTAGAAATATGAGTTGACAATCCATCAATATGGTTAAAATAACTAGAAGTATGAGTTGACAATCCATCAATGTGGTTAAACTAGCTAGAAGTATGAGTTGACAGAAATTTCAGTCATTGATATATTTATGAAAACTTAATAAGAGTCACGAATAGTTATTGAAAGCAAAGTTTAGAATCGGAAACTTAAAACATTCACAAAACGCCACACACCAGTCTGATTTTGTGATAAAACACGCCTTTCATAACTGACTTTAAGTAACTTGGATTATAGGAGGAATAATATATATTTTTCAAACCGCGTATTTAACAGTATTTAATATAAAAGAAAACTCACAATGAATTTAACTCCTGAATGAAACTTTATAGAATGGACGGCAATCGTCTGTTGTAGAGATACAAGTGTATATCAAAAACCTGATATAGCTGTGTCATCACTTACATGTGTGATTGTAAAAAGTCGATGTGAACTTAACCGATATGACCTTACTAGAAGTAATATCAAAAACCTGATATAGTTGTGTCATCATTTACATGTGTGATTGTAAAAAATCGATGTGAACTTAATCGATATGACCTTACTAAAAGTAATATCAAAAACCTGATATAGCTGTGTCATCACTTACATGTGTGATTGTAAAAGTCGATGTGAACTTAACCGATATGACCTTACTAGAAGTAATATCAAAAACCTGATATAGCTGTGTCATCACTTTCATGTGTGATTGTAAGAACTCGTTGCGACCTTAGCCGATATGTTCTTACTTGAAGTAATGTCAAAAACCTGTAATTTAGTTTCAGGCTAACCGAATTTTCCTTACACTACCTTTATATTCTAATACCCAATCTATCTTTCCAGAAGCAGCACTGCCAATTTACTTAGTTTCTTATAACATCTGGCATGTTCATGCTTTTTACCATGTTAAAATCACTCTATAATACTACACACTTAGATAATTTTCGTATTAACAGAAAACATTAATTGGAACTAATCATCCGCGGTACTTAAATTGTTTATGTACAATTTTGAAAACTCTCCAAACATGATCAACTAATAAAATATGCTTAGCATTCTGAATGTTTTGTGAATACATATATAGTTTGAACTTTGATGTTTTGATTTACTACAGACTTGAAGAGAGACAAACACATGAAACAGACTTATTATTAGTTAAACTTTGGGAGAACGTTGTCATATATCAACCTCGTATATAAGCTTACTAGTAGCGTTGTCCGGTTTCCGAAAAAAAACAAAAAAACCTACTCTCTCTGTTTCTCCGTTTCATATTTCGATAGGTAAAAAATATTTTGTGAATTAATGAAAAACAACAACAACCTTAGGTTTGATTTTTGAAAATAAACAACGCACCTGTTTTAAATCAGGGCTTCATTATGGACGAGGCTTTTTGTTTTTTCTTCACTGGCAAGGATCAATAGGTCCTTATGGAGAATATTTAAATTATCTTATTCTCGTATGAATACCCGTTTTGGCGAACAAGGTAAGCCTAGCATTATTGCCCTCATTCCCCGTCATCTCTCCTCAAATATAAAAAGTTCAAACGCAAATTGTATGTAATATTATGTTGAATTTGCTTTCATGTAAATTTACTATATTTTTATGAATGTGATACCGTATTCCCATTATGACATTGACGTATGAAGTATACTACAAACAAAATGCAATATTGTACTTTATAATGTATGAAAAGAAAAAAAAATCCACTTCCAGGTATTGAACCACCCGGAGAAAAAAAAAGTAAAATACATTGCTGACTTGACTTTAATCTCATTTTACACAATAAGTATTGTAATGTAAGCCTTAGTCTTTTCACGTGGTCTATTTTATGGTAGATAGCATAATTATATTTTATAGGCTAGGCCTACTGTTTGCTTTTTCACACACAACATTTTAATTCTGCATATGTTTCTTATATATATGTGAAGTTAAATATATGTTGTATTAGTAGATGTATAATTAATAATCTACAAGTAAAAGGCCTGTCCATTCTAATGGTAATAAAAAAATACAATTTCCAGGTTCAACCCAGCTTCCACCTCATGCAAGCGCTTTACCAGTTACATTGAGTTGACTTTAATCTCATTGTGCACAATAAGTATTAAAATTTAAGCCTTACTCTTTTCACGTAGTCTATTTTGTGGCAGACAGCATAATTTTATTGTATAGTGTAGGCCTACTATTTGCTTTTTCACACACGACATCCTGATTTTGAATACATTTCTTTTGTGTGTGAGGTTAAGTATATGTTGTATTAATAGATGTATAGTTAATTATCTATAATTAAATAGGCGTATAATGCTATATTCAAAATTTAATGTTGACTCAAACTTACCAAAGAATGTCAAGTCTGCATATAATTTATTCGTGTAATGTATATTGTTATGTATCTGCTTGTTTGTTTGTTTCCGGTAGAAATTCTTCCCGAGGATCTTCAGTGATATAACTCTTTTCTTGATTAAACCAGTTTATTCTTCCTTAATACAAACTTTTAGTACACAGTAGTTCCACAATCAATATGCTTCTCGTCACTTTAAACTTAACAACTTTTATAATACACGCTATAAATCAAAGCGATTCACAATCTCGATAATTTCGCTCTCGACGAGTGCAAAACACAGACTTTACAGATCACTAGCTCGAAACACGGAACTCAAAGTAACTACTGCTCTCTCTTCATTAACCCTGCTGGTTGCTGTTGTTGTTGTTCTTGGCAGTTATTTTGAGTTAAAAATAATTATCTCCTAAGAAATAATTATTAATCAAGGGTGCTCGAATATTAAACAATCCTCCTTCACCCCGCGCGTGGTCTAGGAAACCCTGCTGGCTTTCACTACCAGGCTTATATAATAACGAAGAGGGCATCTCCAACAAACTCGGACTTCCCCGATCATTCGAGAAACTCATCACGCCAGCAGCGTCACGTGACTGCCGCAGTCGTAAAAATATTTCAAGGATAAAATTACCGGTTCGGCTAGCAGACAATAGACGCGCATATCAACGATGAAGTGTTGTTTTGCGCATCTTCACGTGAAGGAAGTGTCACTTGCGCAGTGAACGCGGCGGACAAACAAGAAAGCAAGCAAACAAACAAACAGAGATATTTTGAGTTTTATATCTAAATTACCTGTTAAGCTTTGGGAATACATTGCCACATATCAATCTCGTATATAAGCTTATTATTTGTTAACCTTCGCGAAAATGTTGTCATATATATGCCAATCTCGTATATAAGCTTATTATCTGTTAAACTTTTGGAAAACGTTATCATATATCTGCTTCATATATAAGTTTATTATTTGTTAAATTTTGTGAAAATGTGGTCATGTATCAACCTCACATGCAACATTACTGTACAACATCTAACATAAAGTTTTAAATAAGCATATGGTCCAACTAAACACAATATGTTAACAGTTTTGTTCTGTATAGGTGTTATGTCGTTTGTTATGGTTCTAGGGTTGAGTTCCACCACGTCTGTAATTATTTACTTATAAAAATGAGAGATTGAATGTACCAGTAAATAATATTTAAAAAGATTTTTGCTTATAACTTAACAGTGAACTTGGATTTTTAAATACCTGATTTACTACGTAATTAAACTATATAGTTATTTAATGGGCTTATTAATTCTTGACGCTTCTTATGATATTGAAATTAAAAGCTAATTTAGTATAGCGACCTCTGTATCACACGCGTTAAGATAAAATGTTTCCACAGCCTTTATGTCGTTTTATTTTATAATATAACATCGTACCATAACCTTCCTGTCAGCGGAAACCCACTTAGTTTATTGGTTCGCTGCCTCTATGGCTTATTGCCGCATGATGAACCATCAGTGTCAGAGATGCGCTGATGCAGGAAGTTTGTTGTCTGAGTCAGAGTGAACAGATCTTCACTTGCTGTCTTCCTATTTTACTAGTAAAAGGAATTATAATAGTTTTTCTATTTACATGATTTATTGTAATTTGCTTGTCTTAAATGTCGTTCCAAATTCGTGTGGAATAATGAATGAAATTTCTAGTTAGAAAATTTGTGTAACTTTCAAATTTGGCTTCGATTTCAGAGATAAAATAAAAGAACAAAGACATAAAAACAAGATTTTTTTTTCAAATTAGTATAGATACGTGTTTTATAACCGGAATAACATGGCTACTCAAAGGCAATTCCTAACATAATAAACTATCAACCTTAATCATAATACCAACATTTGACTACATTCTCACTGCTGGTAGGACTTTAGAGCTACAAGGGGTATTTGCTGATAAGAAAAATGTGTACTTGCTTTTGATTTCTTTGTTTTGTCGATAAATGGGAAAAATCAAAGCAGCTGAATGGATACCACCGTTTTAAGTAATACTTGAATAGTAGTATTTTTCCCCGTTTTGGTAAATGACAAGACTTTTTTATTTGATGAAAAGGAATTTGGAATTTTTCAACCTGAACGACATCTTATGCGGTATCATACGGCCAGATCAGGCACTGGTATTTTCAACCTGAATACACCTTAGTTATACGCACAGTGAGTCACCTTATAGTTATACGAATGTTGTTTAAACTGCCAGGTTAAAAACCCCTACAAGTGTAGCAATCCTTGCTTTTTATAAGAAGGTAACAAGTTAGCCGTACCAACCACTATAAGGGCTTTGTCCGTTTCTGAACTAAATAACGGAGTTGGCTGTCACTATAGTAACACATCCGTAAGCGAAAATACGCAGTGTATTCCCCAACATTGCCGTGCGATCCGCATCCCGGCGTGTTAACCATTAATTCATTTCTGGCCCGACAGGTCAAGAATATCTAGATTATATAGAGGACAATAAGTCAACAACACCCGCCATAAACTTCACGTCTACTCTTCACAGAATATTGGGATTGACCGTCACAGTTATAACGCTCCCATATATATATAAACTAATCCTGTACATATTAGCTGCTCGTAGTGAAAATTTATTACATCTTTTAGTCTGCTTCTAACAGAACGGACCGGTACTCTGCCCCGTACACGCTAAGTACATCTGTAACTAATACACGTAGAGCGACTGGTGAGGTTTCGCTCACCATGTTTAATGTTTCTTCATATTAATACAAAGCGCAAAGCTACACAATGAATGATGTGGGCTTTTTCCGCCGAGGGGAATCGAATACCGGATTTTAGCATTGTAAATACGGGAAACATTTAATGTTTTAAGTAGCAGTCGGTTTAGCGGTAAGTGGAGTTTTCGAGCTTATTATCATCCTTGGGTCAAGAAAATTCGATTTCTTGCTTAGTAGCAGCTAGTTATGAAAGTACACGTAAGAGAGAAAAACTCATTGTTAAATTTTCTCAGTATTTCTTTACTTTTAACATTAGATCTCTCGTAGTTTATAAATCTCACCAAAGCCGGGAAAGTTTACCTGATGGGATGTGATCAAGTCACACAAAAAAATGCAAGAGCTCTAACGAACTCTTCTGATATTTCTCGTTTTTTTCTGATGCGCAATCTGTGTTAGATGCATCTACCGTTAACAAACAGACCGTACGGGCTAACAAGCTGCTAATTTACTGTTATCGGAAGACTGACATAGTAATAATAAATTTATAATAGCAGCAGCTAACAACAGCAAGGGCGAAAGAGCATTTCTATATTGAAACTTTTTAACAGACTGTTTTGAGAAAGCTAATGAAACAATAAGATGTTCTACCCTTTCGGTTTACTTGTTCTCACAATAATAGCACACAGTTTTTATTAATTCACTTGTAGAATAGATAACTGCTAGATCAATCAAGAACTTTCATAAAGGACCGGGAAGCTTTCACGTAACGTGGCTATTTGTTTTTTGTAATATGTCAACATGCAAAGTTGATCCCATGTATCTTCATCATCTTTTGACCCTTCCTCGAAGTTCTTTTTGACGTGTTGACACGACCAGGGCTTATAGTACTAGGTAAGTTTACTGCGACGTTTCAAAATGATAAATGACGCCGACTCTTAATAAATCTTCAGTGACAAGAATATTGTTCTTGTTTCGTCAAGACATTTTGTATATAGTTTCTGATGTAACCTGAAATACCTACTAGATTTTCACATCATGAACAAAATCATCCAAACGCTCAAGGGTGTCGAGAATATGACAGAAAAATGAAAACAAAACACAACTGACACTGAGTATTCAATGACCGATACAACGCAACGGTTTCAGCTTGTAATACTAAAGAGCTTAGAACATCGTTAACTTTTTCTTTCTTCGAGGTCCTTATCGTATCGATCAACTCAGGCAGCAAAGTGGGAGCTATATTGTAGGTAAAAATAGCAGACGGTATCTTGATGCTGTTACAGACGTAAAGCATCCAGAGGGGTTTAGTGGAGATAAACTAGCTCGTATTTCATTTACTGACATTACATTTGTTTATATTACCAAGATGCCTGCAAACTTAGACACATCTAATTTCTCTAGATTTTACTCTGTAGATTATATTTTTTTACCTGAGAACGATTAAGCTACAAAATGATTTTTCTTGGATGCGAATGTTATGTATTTTACACAAAACAAAATTCAAAAATACTCTACTAATGTACAGAACGTTTTTAGTTTAGTATATTTAACGTAGTTTTTATTTAGAGGATATATGAACGCAGTTGCTCCAATGTCTCCCAGTTTCTATGAAAACGTTGCAGTCACTAACGTTTACACGAAGCTTACGATAACGCTTCAATTGATTCTGTTTGGTTCTAATTCCCCCAGAAAACGCGTGAATGGGTGAAATTTCCCCTTCAGATTTTTAATGGGGGTAACCTGTTCATTGTACTTACCTTATTTCAAGTATCACCTCTTTTGCATAAGCCCTCAACTTCAAAATCCTTATTAGATACTAACTGCAAACAAATGTCGTTACAAGTTGTCGCCTTAAAGAGGTTGGTTGTCATGGTTACACAGCTAGTGTTTTATTTACTTAACCTTTGACATAACAGAGGTAAATATTTTTCATTGATAGGTTTAACTTGTTCAGATAAACGTTACTTCTTATTGGAGATTCTAGTAAATTTGCTCTTTCTTCTTGTATGAGAAAGAAAATAAAAAACTAAATTAATTGGATAAATTAGAGCACGTAATTAATTAGATAAATTAGAGCACGTAATTAATTGGATAAATTAATTAGAGCACGTAGAAATGTTTACTTCACTTATTCTTTCATTTTCTCCTTTTCTTAGGAATGTTCTATAAACCCCATTTTAATATGAATGAACAAGAAAGTATCTGAGAACAGAGGGTCTAAGTTAAGATATGTATATCACGAGTATTAGCAAAAAAACTTACCTGATTCGAAAAATGACAGGAACGTCTAGTCTTTCGAATTCATACATTTCAGGTACTTTAAAAATCTTTTTTAAGAAACTCTTCTACCACCATTGAATGAATACCAATTCCAATCCAATAGAAAAATTCCTACTTATCTCTAAAATTCAAAATTTGCATATGTAAATAATTAGTTTTGTGTTTCTGTCGCTATACTTTAAATAGAATTGAAATGTTTTGTCAAGTAGTGGGACTTATATTTTCAAAATATCAAGTTATCCTGTCAGTGCTGAAAAGAGAAAAATAGTAATCTATATAATGGAATATTTTCTGTTCTCATAAGTGGATAGATTCATCATCATTCATTTTTGTACATGTTCTAAACACCTTTGTTTCAAATATAGAAACCTCTTATAATCATATTGAAACTTCAAACACTTATCGATCGTTACGTCTATTCTAAGTGTTTGTAGAAAGCACTGACGGACGGTCCGTATTTTTCATTTTATACCTTCTATAAATAAGTTCTATTTTCGTCAAGGTTTCAGATTACATTATAACATCTGTGTATTCATGTATGAAATGTGAATAATACGAATCAAATAAAACTAACGCTCTACAGGATAATATATATATTTAATAGATTGTATCTTAAAACTATTTGTTCTAGAGGAATAATATTTCACTAGAGGCAAATTGAGAATCATAACTTTTATTTTAATTCGGAAAAGTTTGGATAAAGTACACAGTGTTTCAAAAACTCTCACAAATACTTTCCGTTTTTCTCAATGCAACATGTCAGTCAAGCCTGTCCTCAAATAAATCCACTGAAACATATACATACTGGATAGTGTTCACTAATTTTGTAACATGCTACGCAGTGACGTGTATTTTATAGTGAAATAGAGGAAAGTAGACAAATATAAAATCGTTGCTAGTTTTTAGGGGTACAATATAATATGATGTCGAAACACCCTGTGTCCTGTCCAAATTTTTCGGAATAAAATTTATGATTCCCAATGTTTCTGGTGAAATATTTTGTTCCCAGGACAAGTAGTTTGTAGCTTATTACCGTTTTAGATATGGGAGTTTCTTTAAAATCACCCTTTAGAATATAAATAAATACAGCATCTAAGAAGTTAAAAAAATAATTATCATCCTCTTGTTGTGTCTGAATCTTCTTTAGAAAAATTAAATCGGCGTGGCCTAGTGGTTAGTGCGCCCTGTCTGAGGATCCACTATCAGCGTCCTATTGGAGCTGATTTTATCTGTTGGATTTTTCCTAAATCAACTAATCAGACCAGTACGTCAAGGAAGTAACTCTGTGTTCTACTGAACCGCGAAATTGCTATAAACTAAAACGGCTTTAGTTTGTCTATTTTAATATTGATTATTCTGACAATTTAAGAGTGAAAGTAAAGAAGAATGCACAATAATATTCACACTATACATGTGATATCCAATGCCAACGAGGCCTTTCATCAGGATTGATCAGGTTTATTCTGATACGAAAGACATGGTAATGGTCGTTATTTATGTATCATCATCTTTGTATGATATAACATATGTTAAGTAAGTGAAGCATAATTATTATAAATATTATTTGAGTCATTTACAAACCAGAATTAGGCTAAGGACTGATAACGTATTACTATGTATTTATATATTTTAACGAAAAAATATTTGTTATTTATCAAACAACCACAACGTCTCTGGGCGAAAACAAAAATAGTAGTTCTAACAACTTATAAGTGAAAGTAAAGAATAATATATAATAATATGTCAACCATATTATATCAGCCATATCCACTGTCGACAAGGCCTTTCGCTTAAAGCAGGACTCATCAGACCAGCTAGGATACGACAGACATTATTGTTGTTTGTTATTAAGCACAAAGGTACACATGGGCTATCTGGGGTCTGTCCATCACAGGTATCGAAACCCAGTTTTTAGCGGTATAAATCCGCAGACATGCCGCTTTGCCACTGGAGGGAGAGGCAGATATTATAACAGCCCAAGCTCTATTTATATCATCATTTACATGAACAACAACTGCTACCGTTTCAAATATGGTAAGTGAAGCCTAATTATTAGCAATATTATTTTAAGTCAGAAATGCAATTCGGAATTAGAATAAGGATAAATAACACATTACTATTTATTCATTTTTAACATTAGCTAGAATGTGCCCCCCAAAGAAAATTAATTAAAAGCAGTAGATATTTTTAAAATGAGGGTCATTTAATTTAAATCTTCAACGTTGTTATTTATAATACACCTATTTATCTACTTTAAACAGACAGAGGATTTTTCTTCAGTACGATTTTATAGGTCTTTCGTTATTGTTTGTATTATTTAACTTCCTGGCCAGGTGGTTTGGGCGCTCGATTTGCAATCTGAGGGTCGCGGGTTCGAATCCCCGTCCCATTATTCGTTGGTAAAAAATTAGCCCAAAAGTTGGCAGTGGGTGGTCTTACACTGCTAAATTAGGGACGGCTAGAGCAGACAAACAAACAAACATAATGTAATGCATATATTAATTACGAAAAACATGACTTGAAGCGAAGCCTTTATTTCAAATGTTTCTCTATTGTGTTTTTTTTTGGGGGGGGGGTTAAATTTCATATTTTCGACTTCCTATCTAGAGTGGGTGTTGTTAAGTGATAATCAAAAATAATAAGCGCAAAAAATGATGGAAGAAATCCAAGCTAACACAGATACCTCTAGGTTATTAAAGAGAAAGAAGAAATGTATTCAAATATATTTTTTCTCTTGATGTGGTTAAGGTGACTGAGATTATGACGTTGACCGGGTTTATTTGCGATTGGTTAACACTGCATAGCAGACGATAGTATCGACCCAGGTCTCCGGTGTTTTGTCTCGTCAATCAGGAATTACCGGTAATGAAGCAACCATTAGCCGCTTTAGGCGCGGACCGTAACAACTGTGAGAATAACATTGGCAGAAGAAATTAAACGGAACGACAGGCAAGACGCCAGCTGCCATATTAAGTGCAAGCACAAAGTTACTAATTAACTAAACTAATCTTTTTTCTCTCTTTATTGTTAATTAATAAGAAACCTTTTCATTTACTTCTTCTACTACATACACATTATCATACGGGCCGTTTAAACTTTGGATCCTCTAGTGCAAAAACAACAAAAAACAATCCCTGTCTTTTTATTCTTTACGCTTCAAAGAGTTATTTGAACCCTTCTCAGAAGTTAAACTGTAAAAATTATACTCTGAAGGTTCACAATTTAAGCTCTTCCAAGCCTTTACATAATCATAAGTCAAGCATCACAGTTTCAAAAGGAAAAGCCAATACTGCAAAAAATTTACAGGTCAAACAATTTACTAACAAGTCACCAAAAAAAAGGAACTTCTGTCAACTTTAGAGAACTTTATTTCAACTCATGCGTAATTAATGAGATCAAAACGTATTCGTTTACAAACAGGTACGTTCTATATCTCATTGATAAATCTACATCTAAGTCCACAAGCAAACGGTTAAATAACTAATGAAAAGTAACAACTACTTCATAATGAAACTTAACGCCCAAGCCGTATAAAGGAAGACATTATGAAGATCAATACTTTCGTTTTGAGTTTACTTACTGATCATAACAAAATAAATAATAAAGATTACTTTATTAAAACACATCATACAGGCTGAATGTGTATTCATCCTTTTCATACTTATATCTATATAAGGTAGCTCAGCTCGGTCTGGCTGGACTAAACTGTATGTATGTAAGATTGGGGCGCAGTTTTGTTCGCCTTAATGTTTCATAAGAAAATCGATAAACACACGGTTTGAACAAAAAATAAACGGAAATGTAAACACCGGTCCAAAAAGGTTTAGTATCACGTTGGAAGTCCAATGCCCTTCTAGACAATTTCTAATTTGAGATAATAATGAAGTAGCAAGGTGTTGGAAATTTTCGACAGAAATATTATAACTCAATAAGAATCCGCTTGTGGTTCTTTCAGGGATGTCAGAAAAAGAAGGCGATGTCGAAGACTGGTTTTTAGTATATCTCACGTGTTTAATGGATCAAGATGTGCTCATTTTTGAGCCAGAGTAAATGATAAATACATGCTTCCATGTGCTTGATAAACCAGTCTGCAATATGAATACGTGCATAGTTATCCTTAAAGACATCATTTTTAGCGAGATAAAAATTTACATCATAGGCTGAACAGGTCTTTTAGGATGTACCTGTAATATTTACATCATATGATGAACCAAGTCTCTTAGGATGTATCTGTAGCGTTTACATTATAGGATGAACCAAGTCTCCTAACATGTATCTGTAATATTTACATCATAGGATGAACCAAGTCTCCTAAGATGTTCCTGTAACGTTTACATTATAGGGTGAACCAAGTCTCCTAACATTTATATGTAACGTTTACATCATAGGATGAATCAAGTTTCTTAGGGTGTAGCTGTTAAATTTACATCATAGGATGAAACAAGTCTCTTATGATGTAACTGTCAAATTTACATCATAGGATGAAACAAGTCTGTTATGATGTAACTGTCAAATTTACATCATTGGATGAAACAAGTCTGTTATGATGTAACTGTCAAATTTACATCATGGGATGAACAAGTCTCTTATGATGTAATTGTCAAATTTACATCATTGGATGAACAAGTTTTTTTAGGATGTAACTGTCAACTTTACATCATAGGATGAACCAGATCTCTTAGAATGTAACAGTTATCTAGTTTTACAGGGTAATGATTGAATCAAATCCATAATACCAACAAACATGCGGCCAATTTCAAAACGAAACTGTCTACATTCCTTATCATTGGGACCAAATAATTTGGAAGAATGCTTCCTTGGGTTTTATCCAGATACACACACACACACACATAGTTTTCTCTGATATTGGCCCTTGGGTTCGCCAGTAAAGTATTGGTAAATTCTGACTGTTGTATTCTTGTTTGCTTTTAATAAAGCGACCGTCCGAACCACACACGATGACCTTCCTATATCTTTTGTTGCTCTTTGCACTTAAGATTTTAACAGCTGTATTTGACGAAGAAATCACATCAGTACGTTCTACCTACCATGAGGGCCCTGCTATCATTCGTCTTTTGAAGTACATTATATCCTTCCTACTATGCATAATATTTTTACTAAAGCTTGATTAGTCCTTATACATTCTTGAAACCAGAGAATGAGGTTGCACGTGATTCAGCGTTAAGAGTATAGGTTTGTACATTCATAACAAAATGTTCATTGTGTGTGTTGAAATTAGCGAGTTTTCTAATTTGTTCAAATCCTACACGTATAAAAAAATCAATACTCAAATAGTCAAGCAAAACAAAATCAAAAGGAAGGATTGCGTTAAAAACAGTAAATCCAAACCTGTGATAAATAACATCCAAATGAACAATAAACAAGCCCAAAGAAAACTCAAATCAAATACGCTGCACAAGTCAAGAGGATCCCACGGGCTATAATGTGGGATATAAAACGTGCCCTGAGTTTTGGAGGTGACTGTGGAGGTAGGACCCACATTGCGTTGGGGATACACCGTCTATCAGTCTTAACCTCCGTTCGCTAGTCTCACATGAAGAAATAAAAAAAAAATAATTGAATACTAAAAAGAAGTAAAAATTAAGAGAGCGAGATGTGGGTGCTCAAGCCCACAACGTTCCACATCTATATCACCTTTCACTGCCTTGTGGGAAGGTGAATGCTCTCCAAAGTATAAGAAAATAAATAACGAAAAAAAGAAAAACGAAATATGGTAGTATCACTTGGGGGTAAGTAATGTAAGATTATGTCCTGAGGTTGGCATTCCAGCCTCATTGTAGTAGTAAAGCACTAATTAGTAGCACAGTAGACAAATTATACTAGTATAAAATCCGTACCAAGTTATCTAAACTAACTAGTATAACTTCCAACCACCACCCGTTAAGTCCACTGTAACTATCAATTTTCAGACTCTACACAAGCCTATATATATGCGATAAGAAGTTCATCCGCATAAAAGTAGTGCCAAGTTGTTTAAATGACCTTATTAAAAATACTTATTGGAAACTATCAGCAAAATCTCCTTAATCTTTACTTCTTTATATTTATTTAATACATTCTTATATTTGTCACAAAATATTTCAATAAATATATTCAGAGTTTCTTTATTATATCCATTGAATATTAATTTTTGTATTAATATTTCAACATTAATAAAGAAATATTGTAATTTATTACAAATTTTACAAAACCTGAATAATTCTGAAGTTATAAGAATGTGTAGCACATTACTATAAAAAGAGGGTAAGCCATACTGTGGAAAATAGAAAAATTATGTTATCAAAAGTATTTAGATTGATATCATTATCAATTATTTTAATTTCAAGATCTAAATAATATGCCTCTGCATTAGAAATTTAAGTATTTTCAAGTTCTAATTCTACCGGATAAATAGTGTTGATAAAATTATTCCCATTAGGATTATCTATACTAATTAAATCATCTATATGTCTGGAAGTTAAGGTAAAAATGTCCGGGTTTATGCAATACAAATAGAATAGTTAGCTCCAATTTGAACTCTTGTGACTTGTTTAAATACCTGGTTATGAAAAAAACATAATTACTATAAATACAGAGGCTTAATATATCTTTTATATTTTGGGATCTAAATTTTCTTTCTTCCAGTAGTATGAAAGGATAACAGAATTGTTCTATTTATTTATTGTCAGGATGAAAATTCAACCTGTCTGTGTCCTTCCCATCGGAAAGTGGCCACGGGTGAATTTTAATTACAAAGAAAAATTACTCCTATTCATCAATATATAACAAAATCCTGCAAAATCCGCGCATTTAGTGAAATATTTCACTGCAATAAACAACCCATAGTAATCAGAACTTACTGAAACAAAACAAGCACCTTTTTCTAAGTGTATTTTGTCTTACTTTGAATCTTACAAAGTTTTAATGAGAGATTGAATATTCAAGTTTGTATCTTGTGTTTGTGCGGTACCCTTCTTTTAAATGGTCGTTTCAGTGAGGCATTACACCTAGACGCTGACTTAGACATTTGTTACAATGACACATATATTTTACATATTTCTCTAGTTCAAATTATTACTTCACGAGTCCAAAATAGCTTCCAATTGCGTTTCTCTTCTATGCTTCTACATTGTTTAAATAATCCTTGCATCGGAATTCCTCTCAACGAAGCATTTGTCAGAATTTCATTCCTAATCAGTCCTAAATCACTAGTTAATGAAACACGCTTATATATAAACGATACTATGCTCTGTTACAAAGCGTATTAAACGAGACTTGGTAGTATAAGCTGACAAAAATATCCCAGTTGTCCAAGTAGTGATTAATAGCCCATTTGTTGGGTGTTACATCTTCCCATTGTGTTAATGCAAGATCCAATGTAAGCTATTCTACTGAACGAGTAGCAAATCGAAACTGATAATTTGGTATATAAACTCTTTCAAATGGTTGGAATTTTTTTATTATTATTTAATAAATCAACTAGATAGCTTTAAGTTTTACGCTACACAATTAAAAATCAGGCTTTTGTCCTTGATCGACAAATACTTAATAAGTGAGTAATCGATAACTTCCGCGTGGATTATAGATTAAAGATGCAGTATCGCAATGTTCGTCGGCTACCAGTTGTTCATCCGAGAAACTAAAGATTGAAACCATGCTTGTTACTAAATCGATTTCTCTTTCGTATGTATATATATTTTTTCTATAAAGAGGTATTTTACAATTCGGCATGTTCTTCAAATAAGATTCTTTAATTTGCATGTTGATTAGTGTGTTTTCAAGCTAGCTAGTTTCCTCTGAGAACACGAACAGAAAGAAGCCCCCAGTCAAGTATACAAGATGACGCCAGCTGGTTCAGAAGGGCCCCGACAAAGATCAAGAGTTGGCTTCATTACAGATCTCTGCATTGATCGAGCCGGTCTGTCTGAAAGTGTTGAGAGACAGAACACATACACGTAGTTTTTTCTATCAATATGTGTATAGGATAACGAAACAAACAGCACAACAATATCAAGCTGGTAAATATGTTTATGAAATTAAACTAATAGTATCAAAACTTACAAGTGGGGTTAGATAAAAAGCTTCCGATAAATGTTTTGTCTAACAAAACAGTTCAATCGTTTGTAGTACGTTTTAACGATATTTTAAGATGAATGTGACTGACGAGAAAAGTGTTTATATTTAGACGTATATTAAGTAAGTTTAGGAGGTTTTTAATAAATAGAACAGAATCATAAAGGGGTATATGTAGAATTTATTTTACTCTGTCTGAGACCTAACAATTAATTAAACGCATCTAAGAAAAAAACAATACTCAAAGACAGAAATTTAAACTATTTCTAAACATACGTATGAATTATGGGTAAAAATCAGAATGTTTACAATTGAGTGTCGAGTTTAAAGAAGTTTTCAATACATTGTCCAACCATATCATCTCACAACCTACAGTGTACTGAAACATAAATGTAACTCGTGAAAAATACGTCTTTGGTAAGAAAATATAGGTTAGCAGCTCATTCATTCAACGATAATAAAATAATTGACACACTTATCTCAAATTGTTTCTGTTATTCCATAATATTCCAGGTAGAAGTAAATACATTACCAAATACACAAGTCATACTCTACTAAAGTATTAGCTGTTGCTGATGGCAAGATAAAGTAAGCACTATTAGTTGTTATAATCACTTATTTGTATAACCTTACCTACGAACTAAAACTGTTTAATGACGTATTATTTTATGATTGTAGGTAGTGAAACCTTGCTTATATCAGTTAAAGTTAATATATTTGCGGAAGTAATAAATACTTGAAGAGTAATAGACTGTTAAATTATGAGCCATAGCTATCTATATTCTTATTTTTAAATGCAACATTATGCACGCAAAAAAGATTTTTATCGCATGGTTACAGAAGCATATACTTATTCTTGGAGATATCTCGGGTAAATCAATGTGGTAATTTAAATGAACAGAAACGATAGATACAATCAGGTGTAATTAAAACGTTATACTTATGTCCTTGTAAGTTTCTTATTCGATACTCAAGCTGCTAATCCAACATTTTTATCAACTGTGTTATTAATCAGAAATAATTTCTACGTAAGAAAATTCTACGTTTCGAAATTTTATATTTGAATATGTTTAGATACTAAATGATCAGTTTCGATTTCAAATCAATCTCATATGTTTTATTTACTTGTAACTTTGGAACACTTGTAGCAGAAATTTGTTTGTTTGTTTGTAGTTAAGCACAAAGCTACACAAAGGGCTATCTGTGCTCTGCCCACCACGGGTATCGAAACCTGGTTTCTAGCGCTGTAAGTCCGTTGAAATACCACTGTGCCACTGGGATGCTGTAGCAGAAATAAAAAGTTGAATATACATTATTATTATATTGTTAGAATGCGGTTTAGTTGTTATAATTAGTGTCTTTAAAGGAGCTTTATATCAGCTGCGTTTAAACATTATTCTAATTTGTGAATTCTGATAATTACTGGTCCCTTCTTGTTGTTTTTTTATGTCTAGAAAACTATTCAAAAAAAGGGAGTGAAAAATGGGAGCTTTGGTAACGTGAATATTTTCGAATCAATTAGTGTGTTTTGAAACACAGATTGACTAGATTATTATATGAATCGCTTTGGTTTACTGTGAACGAAGTATTTATTTCCTTTAAATAAAACGTATTCTATTTTGTTTTAGCACATAGCTACACAATTGACTGTCTGTGATCTGTCAACATCAGAGATTCAATTCTGGATTTTAGCGTTATAAGTTATCATACTTACCATTGACCCGCAGATAGATTTCAGTTTACTGAATCAAAAGTAGCAATTGTAGAAAACTTCATTAACAAAAATTAAAAATAGATTATTTGTTTACTTTTTAGTTAATGATCTGTTAAAAACACACTTCAGTTGCATATATAGTAAGTGTCGGAAGATAGTCAAATAGCGTTAAACACGTTGCTACAGAGAACGGTTAACAACATGATGTACAATTCGTAAATCATTAATACCATATGACACCACTGGTGGGTTCAGCTACATGAATAAAGAATGCATGAGTGGTGTGATTCTATATTACAAAATATATTAGGTCGTCAAGAAATTAATGTCGCGTTTTGGAACACTTTAATTAACCACCTCAAAAAAAAAAAAAAAAAAACGACACATCGCGTATAATAGTTAAACGAACCGTCCAAACGTCACGTTAATGTAGCTTATATAATGTGTAAAGTGTAGTATACACTAATCCCTTATAGTGATGGCATACGACGAGACACACATTCGGCACGTAATGCTGTTTGAATACAAGAAGAGAAACAACGCCTCTGTAGCCATAAAGAATATCAAAGAAGTTTATGGAAATGTTTTGAAAGTTCGTTAGTGTCAATGATGGTTCAGAAAATTTCGTTCAGGTGACTTTAGCCTTAAAAACTGTGATGGCAGGGGCCAACATGTTGGAATTGATATTGATGCTTTGAAGACGCTTGTTGAGTCTAACCCAAGGCAACATACTCATGAGATGACCCTGAAATTGCAAGTCTCTCATAAAACAATACGTAAATATTTAAGAAATATGTCAAAACTCCTTAAAAAAGGTGTTTGAGTGCCTCCCGAACTCTCCGATGATCATCGTTTCCAACATG
>NW_013667176.1:223740-232815 GCF_000517525.1 Limulus polyphemus
TTTCGTTCGCTGCAACACCATCTTAATGGTAAAAAGTATGCAAATGTGGAAGGTGTTAAAGAGGATATCCACATTGTTTTTTGTTTCAAAGCCAAGTGATTTCTTTAATCAGGGCATTAAAAACCTGATTGTAAGATGGAAAAGCATTATCGATAAGAATGGAAACTATTTCATTTAATAAATGTTTTGTTTTGATATATAAGTTGTTCGGATTTTTCCATCTAAAAACAAGCAACATTAATTTATTGACGACCTAAATATGTGACGGTTGGAGAAGGTAATTACATTTCTGTTTGGACATAATTATCTCTGTGTTTAGAGTAAATAAAACTTGTTAGGATCATATTATAGTTTCAAAGGTTTAGAACAAGCTCATGGCTTGAATAATGTTAGGCGTTTGAAAATACTATGAATTCTAATACGGATCTTGTCAGCTCGCATTACGTAACAAAACACGATTGATTATGTAGCTTATGATCTGCTAGTAAAGAAATATGGTCCTATAATGATATAATTATTAACAATTTTCTTCTTATACAGCGTTTTAACAGAATTCACTTATCTCTACAGTGAAATCTTATATATAGTAACCGGATACCCCTGCTTATAAATAGAACAAAATTTAGATATTCTAGTATAACACGTGTTGATACTATTAACTTTTAGAAGCCTGGCATGGCCAGGTGGTTAGGGCGCTTGACTCGAAATCTGAGAGTCGTGGGTTTGTATCCCCGTTCCACCAAACATGCTCGCCCTTTCAGCTGTGGGGGTGTTATAATGTGTCGGTTAATCCCACTATTTGTTAGTAAAATAGTAGCCTAACAGTTGACGGTGGGTGATGTTTACTAGCTGCCATTCCTTTAGTATATCACTGCTAATTTACGGACGATTAACGCAAATAAATCTCTTGTAGCTTTGCGCGAAATTCCAAACAAAAAACAAAACTAGCAGTTGGTTTCTCTTCTCTTTCAGTAACAAAAGTTATCTCCTAAGTAATACCGATAGAACAAGGGCGTCACAGTAAACTCCATATCATTTGTATGTCTACTTTACTTTTGATTTTTAAGAAACACTTTAGTATAATATAATGAAAAGAAGGTATTTAGGGGAAAATTGTATTTTTTACCATTTAATTGCTATTAAAGTAAAATATAACAAGAAAAAATAGGTAGAACTGATTTGTTTGTGTGTGTGTGGTCATTTTCAAGGCTACAGGCAGATTGTCAAAATTCATTATAGTAGTTTGGAAAAGAAGTATTAGGTGAAATTTAGGGTATTTCTTTCAATTACTTGTGAACATGTTTTACTGTCCTAGCTAGGCATGCTGAACATTCCATTAAATGCTTTAAATAAAGTAGTATTAACGCTAAAATGAATATTTGGTGTATAAAAATGTATAAGAAATTTAACCAAGCTTTAGAAGGTCAAGAAAATTAAAATAACTTGTGGGATTCCCTTCTTAGGAATGTTAACTTCTGAAAGAGATCTTGTTTGAATGAATAAATTCCAGAAATGTATATGGTAGTGATTACTTGAAGTATTTAAAGTCTGTAATTCTTGTCTTTAAAGAATTTATCCTATAAAAATCCGTGCTTATTTACTTAAAATATAAATTTAGGCTTCAGATATCTTATTGTTTAGTATCTTAGTATATAAAATTGTCTGAATAAAGAGTTGTAAAAAACATTAAGTACGATATATGTATCCGTCAGCTTTTCTAATTATTACGTTTTCTTTTCATATTGGACTTTCATCAAGAGACAAGCAAATGTAATCTACAAAAGCATGTACTAGTAATAAGACGATAAAGTAGTTTTCTTTAAAATACTTGTATCGTGTTTATTACACAAAAAACGAGGAAAAAATTAGAGTAATTGGTTTTAGAACAGAGACCAAAAAGTTATAGAATTGCGTTAAATAAGCATATTTTATTTTATATAGTTGGTTTTGTAACGAATTTGTTGTTATATATTTATTTTAATATCAACGATTGTTTGAATTAAATTTATATTTAGAAACATACATAGCTTATACTGTTTAATATGTATTGCGAAACTCCCGCCTATTCTCCAGAGTTGTAGAAGATTCTCTAGAGTGAGAATCAATAATATCTACATAAGTAATTTAACGTAAACGCTTAAATGTATCTCAGTATTCTTACGTAAAACTTAAATTTCTAGAATGCCTTCACATGTTAATAAATATAACCAACGCGACGCACCGAAAAAAAAAAGAGAGTATCTATTATTAGTTCGCTATAGTCGGTGTGCTATAAACTTCGGAAGCTATAACTGTGATTGTTATAATGCTTATCAATCGGAAAACTTCAGATATTTGACCAGGAATATTTATATATTTCGAGCATTACAAACCATTTAACTTCAGTGCATTCACATCGGACATTAATACTTTTACGAAAACATTACCTAATGTCATCGGTGGAAACTCAATTTCTAATAGGCGTATGAACAGTGAATACTACAGGGCTAGCTAGTTTCCTATTAAGTGACTTGTGCCTACGTCAACTCGAAATTAACTCGCTTATCGTGAACCCTCGATAAGATATTAAGGAAGCTCCAGACTAGAAAAAAAGACTATATATAGCATGTAAGTTTATTAAACTTTTGTTTATAAATCATTGTTTGTAATAATTATTTGTAATAACTGTTATTTAAATTGTACTGTTGTGTGTATATTAAAACGTATTTGTATAAAAGAAAACTGTGTGTATCAATCTTGTTGGCAAATATCAAAAAACTAACTATTTATCGGCATACATTTAAATACTAAATCTAAAATACAATTTAGCTACTAAATATAAATCATCAGATAACTCAATATCAGATCGTTTGAAATTCTAATACGTAACAGTCTAGAGTACGATAAGCATATTTCAGCATAGAATATAGAAATAATTTACAATACACTACTCGCCTATAAGTTTTTAGTAAAAAGTAGAGGGAAGACTACATTCGGAAACATCCCATTATTTATCGTAAGGTAGGCCAAGCATGTGTTAATCTTAAATTTATATGTAATTCTATACTAAACTGAAAGACTCCAAAATAATTTTACAGAAAAGAAGAAAAATAACTTGCTTTAATTCTAAACTAAATAGATGAAATAATTTATGTAATAGAAAGTAGCTGTCAAGATTTTCTTTTGTAGGCTAGAGCAAACTAGACCTAACTTCGATTAAGCCTAATTAATACTTGTATGTTGTAACGTTTTAGGGAAGTATCAACCCTGAAGTTTTCAGGGTGGGATACTTCTTGAATAAAAATGAAAAATAAAAATATCCTTAAATAGAAAAGTTTTGTGATTAATGTTTTAAGTTTACAGACACAGGGGCAGTGTTAAGAAGTAATCTTTTACATAAATGAGAGCCTGAATTTTACAATAAAATAAAAACAGGGATAGTAAATAAAACAATGGGATTTATAGTTGAAGAGTGGCAGTGGAACGGTCAGTATACGTTTATCAGAATAAAACAGACGTGCTCTCTACATTTATTCCATAAATAAAACAATTATGAATCTTTATAATTGAAGTGAAAACTATATAACAGATTTTTTGACTTACTATTCATTTACGTTTATATCAGTAAAGTTTAATACCAATAGATTAAATTCTCATAAACATATTTGACTAAAACGTGCTTGATTCGCGTGGTTGAAACATTTCACTTTTAACGCTTCAGATATACATCAGCCGTTTGGTCATTTATGAATTTTAAGTGTACATTCATCATCCACAAATGTAGCGCCTAAGTTATATTTTTTACTTAGTTATGTTAAGAAATTCTCTTAATATAATATCATTCATTTAAAGAGTTCATTTTCTCATGTAATTGTAACTTAATATTTGGAGACTTCGGGTGAAAGTAACAATCATTTTTAGTGTCCATATTGATATGTAGTACGTGCCAGAAACTAATGTGTAAGATGTGTATTATATCTATCGAATTACAACTACAACAGTAAACAAATTAGATTTTGTTGGTTGTTTCTTGACATAATCTTCTATTTATATTTGAAATAATAATATTTAACTTTAAGATTGTTTCTATACTTTCATAATCTGTGTTATGTCTTCTGCATAAGAGATGAAGATAATTTACTTTGGCAGTTTTGGTCTAATCTGTTATTAGGTAAAGTTATTAAACCATTGATAAACTGGAAGATTAAGAGACAACACACTGGATGCTAAACTGAATTTTCGATAGTTGTTCTCACACTTTAACATGAAAAATACTAAATAACTTTAAATAATAGTGAAACTAGTTTTGTGAATTTTTTATTTTTTAAATACTGCAATTGGTTACACATTTAATTGTCAAAACATACCAAACTATTGCTTAAAGATATCTTTGGAATGTCAAAGTTACATTCAGAATATAAATATATAAGATATACCTACTTTCATACGTATTATGCATTCAGATGTAAATACAATTTACATGGAAATTTGACGATACTTTTTTGTTTCGCTTAACGTTCAGTTTGTTGGTTCAAATTGAACATTTAATTGCTACAAAGTCTTTCTTCAATAAAAAAGCTATTTTTTTAACTTTCTGTTCTATATCGGATTATTTTCTTTTCCGTAAAGTTGGATTATGGTGCCCATACTTTTAATTGTGTGGAAATTTTGTGAAAATTTTGAAGCTAAATTTACATTATGCAGTCACGTACCATTGTAGTTTTTAATTAATGCCGCCTTAAGTCTTTACTTACTAATTGTAAAAAAGAACTTGAAAAGATCCCAAGTTGTGTTCCTGATTGATGGAGACCTTGGAACACATCTAACTGAAAACTAAAAAAGATTATATGAGCTCTCCTACAATAAGGTTTTTGAAGAAATAAAGATGGGATGTTTTGTACGTTGTGTGATGCGAATCATTGCACGTGTTTTGACATGAAGCAGTAATTTCATTCACACTGAGAGGACGGTTAATTTTCTTTGTGCTACGTTTAGTTTTCTGAAAGTAGAACTGTAAAATCTTACAGGATCACAGTTTTATTTTATTATTTTTAGTTTAAAAGTTTAGACTCGGAAAAAATATATCATGGCTAAATACTTGGAAACGAAATTTGAGCTTAGTTTTCAGGTATACTTAAAACAAATTGTAATATATTTAACCACAATAACAGGAGATTCGTAAGATTTATTTAGAGATCTGTAATCATGTTCTACTTACACGTAACTGAAAGAGACTAAGACAATAAGATCTTGGCATCTGAGGTGTCCTGGATAAAGTTGATGGTCGAACAATGTATAAACATATTTCGTTTTCTCTTTCAGGTCAACTTATGCTGTATACCAGGTACTGAATGAGAAGTCAACGATAGTATACAAAACAAAATGAATTTGGGAATTTTGACATTACTTTTATAAAACTTCAAGTGCTGCTCTAGCGCCCAGAATGCCAACTCACTCATGACATTGGTCAAGCCTTATTGACTGAAAAGGGAAACCATAATCTCCGTTCACATGTAACAAACATGCTAGAAGCTCCTTAAGATCAGTTTAAACAAATTATCCAGCAAGGTCATCAGGTATGAAAATTGTCATGTCTGTTGCCAAACTTTCGACTGTGTGTGACAAGCCTAAGTGCAGGATTAGCACGGTAGGATGTGAATGATATCCTAAAATAAATAGATATATGTGCATTTAAGATTGGGCTTGGAATATACAACAAACACTTTAACTGCTGCTTCATACGTTTAACTTTCTTTGAATGACACCTTTATTATTTTCTAAATACAAATACAGCAAAAATCTCACAAGAAACAGAAAAGTTTAAGATATTTCTATAGAAAGTTATTTCGGATGGTGTTACGCATAAAAAACAGGATGACACAATAAAGCGTTACAAACATGAGATGAAATACAAATATTTTAATCCACTACGTCTCAATTCCTGCTACCATTCAAATGAGCTATGGGCACATTAATAATCCAACTGTAGTATTTATTAGTGTCATAACTAACGATCTTAATGTCAGTATTATACGAAGTTTCAATACATACTTATATATAATTAAATACATCTTCTAAGTAATTAACTATTTTGCAACATATCACCCAATTAGTAACTCAATTAATGCTGTAAAGAAAATCTATAGCAAGCTTCTCCTATCCTTAAAGACGTATAAAGCTCAAATACGTATTCTCTATCATATTTCTAGCTATACTGATTAGATATTTGCAGAACTCGAAACTGGCATACTTAGCTGATTATAGTATAAATGTGTTTCGTGCTTTAAATGCCATTAATTTTGAAAGCGGCAAATATAATACCGTGTTTAAATTTGTAATATATCACAAACAACAATATAATTAATGCCACAAACCATTGAGATAGACATATATAATACTGTGTTTAAATTTATAACATATCACCATAACAACAATTTAATTAATGCCACGAAACATTGAGATAGACAAATACAATACGGTCGATAAATCTGTTATATATATATATATATATCTCATAACAATTTAACTAATGTCACAAAACACTGAGATAGACAAATATGATAGTGTATTTAAATTTGTAACATATCACCATAACAACAAAGAACAGTTGTATTCTGAAAGATTACATCATTTGACACATTTTAATAACCCTTATAAAATAGTTTATAAATTTAACTCTAAGTTATTCTGAAGGTTTTGGTCCATTTCTTGGCCATATTTTGACCAATTGTATTTGGGATTTAGTACAAAGATACTCTTTGTAGATCCCAAATAATTTTGGAATTTTTGTTTTTTGCTCAATATTTCAGCAAGGAAAGCACAATTTGGCGTTTTTGTGAACTGTTCATGTGTACGTCAACCAACTTACATGGGATTTGGTACAAAGATATCTTTTTACGGGTCCCAAGCGGTGATATAGACAGTTTTCGATCTTTCTGTGTCTTTCACGATTTCTCTTGTGTCAAAATTGGCCATGTCGGGATTGCGTGGCGGAAACATGTTGCATTCGCCCGCGAATGTTGGCCTCTATAGTTGTTTAAACTTTATTTCTTGTCTTTCACGATTTCTCTTGTGTCAAAATTGGCCATGTCGGGATTGCGTGGTGGAGACATGTTGCATTCGCCCGCGAATGTTGGCCTCTATAGTTGTTTAAACTTTATTTCTTTTGTGAAGTACAATCCAAGGTCTAATTTAAGGGAAGGATTTGATTGTTTTTTCTGGTACAACTGAAGAATGTATGATGCAATTTTTGTCAATGTGAAGAGATGAAAACAGAAGCGATCTATGCAGGCCATGGACCAGACTAGAAGTGATGAGAGTAGTGTGTATACGTACGTGAGAAGCTCAAATTAGGCTTATTACAAATATAATTTTTACACTAATTTTTTCGTGGACCACCGACATTAGAATCACTGTTCTAAAAGAAAGCTATGTTTCAAAATGACGAATTTGTATCCCTAAACGTATAAGCTTGTGTATGTGCCTATTGGTCATAATTAAGATTATTAATTATCAACTGTACTTACTATTGTAGAATTTTAGCATCTCTTCCTCTAGAAGTTATTACATAGTTATCAAAAGGGGCTTAAGGACTCTGATTATATCATTGTTTATATAGGGAGTAGTAAAATCAAATTAAATAAAACACAACAAACCAAGCCTTTTTTTATTACGTTCTCCTAAACAGGACGTACAATTAGTGCTACAAAAAATATAAAAATCGCGCTCAGGATTCTGAAGACGGAAGTGCGTTACAAAAGTGACTATCAAATCCTGTAATTCGATTAGAGTAGCCCAAAAGTTGGCGGCAACAGGTGTTGAGTATCTACTATCCCTCTAGTATATCACTTCAGAATTACGAAAGGCTAGCACAGATAACCCTCGATTACTTTTTCGCGAAATTCAACAAACAAACACTCTTCTAAACATTTCCATAGCATTTTACTGTAAATTAATTGTATAAATTTTACTTTTATTTTACGGTGAAGAAACCTATTTACGGTATTGGCGTATCAGTTTGAACTGCACTTCATGAGACACATAAGCTAAGCATTTGAAACAGAAACCCTTAGAATTCAGGCATAGCCATCGTTATGGAGCAACCGGTCAGCAGCAGTCGCCGCCAGTACAGCCACTTTTAATCAAATATATATATATATATGGATTCACTTTCACAGATATAACGCCCCCACAGCTGAAAGTGTTGAGCATGTTCAGTGTTATATTGAGAACAGAACCATGGAACTTCCCACCTACAGACTTGTACTCTAGCCACAAGGCCACGTTCGACCAAATTTGGTTAAGAACAATTTTTAAAAACTAGTAGTGAATTCAAATTTAATTAGATTTTTATAAATTTAGGGAATACATTACAGATAAATCAGCATAAAAAGCCTGGGTTATCGGAACGTTAAGTTTTTATATTTCAGTAACTTATTTACAAATGTTTCGGTTTCAATAAACATTTACTGAAACTATGTTTTGTATCAACTTTATCCGTCAGGTTTTGAGCACAATTTATTTCAACAAGTAAATACAACATACTCTGAAATATGTATCAACGATATTAAAAGGAATAATCATTTATAGTTAGATAAATTCGTATAATTTAGTTTTGAAAGCTAGAGTAAGACGTTTTTTTTCCCATTTCAAAATGTTAATTAATATTTTAAGAATATAGCCATCAACATCCTTCTCCTAAGATTCGTAATTTATCAACCTTTAACAAAATTTTACATCAACTTTTCTAAGCCACTTTTACCACTGTGCTTGTGATGGCGGGATCAAAAGGAAGGTTAGGGATGTCATATTTATATCTATTTATATTATCATATATATATTTAGAGGAGTCTCTGCTTGGGAAAGTTCGGCATTGTCGAATTCAAACTGATATGATCACTTTAACGTTACAGTTTATTGTTAATAACAGAAACTTCCACAATGGACTTCTACAAATGCTTGAAAGATGTTAACACATGAAGAAGACGATGTTTTAACTCACGTTGTCTGAATTATTATTCAAGCAAAAAATATCAAACATACAGTCTCGGTAAGTTTTTAAGTATTGTTTGTTTGTTTTGAATTTAGCGCAAAGCT
>NW_013667176.1:232836-254262 GCF_000517525.1 Limulus polyphemus
TTGGGCTATTCATTTACTAACGTATAGTGGGACTGACCGCCATGTTACAACGCCCCCACGACTGAAAGGGCGAGCATGTTTAGTGTGACGGGGATTCACTTTTTAAGAAGACTATTTGTCTGAAACCTTTTCTTATCTATCAATATAGTTTTATATAGTGAAGGAACACTCGCAAAACGTTCTCACGAAAAAATGGTTGAAATATTTATTTTATAGTAAAACAAAAATTATACGTTAAAGAAAATTCCGCTTACGATTGGTTGAACGAGACTCGTATTAAAAACTATTTGTTGAAAACTAAAACTATGTACCAATTCCGCTTTATGTTCCTGCTATAAACTTCAACTACTTAGACTAAAAATAAAGTGGTATTTATAGCTAAGCGCTTTCTTCTTAAGACATTAAGACCTATCTTTAGTTTGCTTAACATTGCAAAGACTGAAAATTCGGGAAAATACTTTCTTCCTTTAGTCATTTGGACGAAATAATAACGAATAATTCAAGCACTAAAATTCGGAAAATAAGATAATAATGGTTGATTTCTAAATGCGTTTCAACTATATGTTGAAGAAGAAAGTATAATATATAACTTTGAAATAATTACTTTGTTATTTCCTTTAAAATATTTTAGCGTCATCTGTATTTATGACAAACTATTAAAGCATATGCCGCCGTCCCTGAAAGAAGGCAGTCAGTCAGCATCACCCTTCCGCCTATCTTCCTCGCCAAGGGATTGACTGTCACTCTTATAATGCACCCATAGCTTAAGGTAAGGGAAATATTTTGTGATAATACACGGATTCGAACCCGACTTGTCAGCACCGAAACTCAGAGCTCTGATACAAGGTTAATCACTGTGCTAACGTCAATCATCAGATTTTGAGCATACATTTTAAATAAATATTTTTGGTTTGTTTGGTATTAAGCACAAAGCTACACAATGGGCTATCTGTGCTCTGCCCGTCACGGGTATCGAAACCCGGTTTCTAGCGTTGTAAAACCAAGTAAACACAAGATGTTTTGAATATATATGATTTTTTTTCTTTCAGTGATATTAAAAGGAGTAATAGATTTATAGTTAAATACATTCATAGGATGATTTATTAGCGTCAGATATTTCTAAACACTTATAAGACAAGAAGGTGAAAAAATTCTAACTGTTCAAAGTGGAAGAAAACGTACCGAAAATGTTTATTTCATTGTTGGTCTACATCGAAAAGTTTCTGTCGTCAGTTGTTTTACATTCCGATGGAAAAATAATAGGCACCATGTTAGCCAAAGCAACGATAAGTCAATATAACTCTTTTCATTTTTAGAAACTCTGAGGAGTTATTTAGTTCTATCTGGCTGGAAGCTTATCGCCACCTTAAATCAAGCAGGTAACTCATTCCTTGTTTTTATGAGTACATAGGTTATTCAGACGCAATCTATGAACTCGTGGGGAACGTTACCAGAACGGACTGACTTGTACACGTAGCTGTTCTATGTTTGTTTGTTTTCTTGTAAGGCTTCATTGGACCTGGGTAGCTTTCTTCCAGGTCGGAGCCATTTGTGAGGTATTGGCTTTGCGTTATTGCTTGGTTGATTTTATTTCCTACTTTATCCAACTGAGAGCTGGCTTGATAGTGTGGGCTTTTGACTTTAATGTTCTGGTCTGACGGTTGTACTTTCTTGCAAGTTAAACTGCCAGAAAAGAAACCAATGAGAGATTTATATGACCCATTCACTACTTGAAAGATAAGTACCGAACCAACCCAATCAAGCTAACGTTCAGTTTTCCAGACTTTCTTAACTTTTGAACAACTGTTTCTCCTGGTTTAGGTCATACATTCTTTGAACTTATAGTAAAAATTGAGTCACCACAGGAAAAATTATTACTTTTGTAAGGCGAATTTTATTTCTAAAAAAGTTATTTATATGATGAATAAGTAACTATGTTTTCATATTCAATAAAAACAAAAAAATACACATACACGTTTTCTATAAGCATAAGTGGTACGTCAGCTATTTGAATAGTTCGCGTACTACCCATGATTCTATAAAAACTTGTGTGTATATATATTACATTAGCGATTATTTATAATATATTACAATAAAGGTTTTGAGGATAGGATATTTGCTGTTTCCTAACAATAAGTTTGCATTATGTTCTTGATTATTGGCTAATTACGTTTTATTTTAGATTTGTTGAGAAAAACATTATGTGGGATTTTATTACACTTACTGGATAGAGAGATATTTTAGTGGTTTTGTTACACATGTTGGGTGAAGAGGTCTTTATTTAAGCTTTTATTAAACATGTCGGGTATATCTTATGTGATCTTTCATCTGTTGTAATAAACCTCTCTAGTTGGGATTTTTGTGTGGTTTACGAGGATAACATTTACAAGTTAATTTCGCATTTTTATGTTCACTTTTGTGACTAGTTGGTGTTCGGAGGTTTAAATACAAACAAAGTCACAAAGTTTGATCGTTAAACATTTTCATACACAAGGAGTGTCTGCACATAGCCATCTCTAATTATGAATTTATACACTAGAAGGGATGCAATTAGTCAATATCACCCACCGCCAACGTGTGAGTTAGTAATATCTAATCGAAAGGTGGGATTTGATAGTCACTTTTTCAGAGTACCCACAGCCTCAAAGTTCGGAGCACAATTTTTCGGCAACGTAATGCGAATCATGAACCCTAGGATTCACAGTCCGGCATACTAACATATGATCAAGCATGGTCCACTGTGCGATAGGCCGACCAACCAAGTTAGTGAATTCATTATTCCTGAAAATAGTGGCCAATTGTATCACAGTTACTTAGTGAATTGAATATTCCTGAAAATAGTGGCTAATTATATCACTGTTAATTTTCTACGGATGGATTCATTTATTGGCATATTACATCATTTACGATTAGAACAATGTTATAACAACATTATAAAGCCGATACGACAATTATATTCTTGTCTTGAGAAAATGGAAACACGAGAGATATGTTTGTTAGTTTTTATTATTTCTGTTTGGAAAATTGTTTTAGGAAGTAAAGAATACTTTAATCATTAGAGTAGCTTAACGAACAATCTGAGAAGTTGCATTGTTATAATCGAAAAGTTTGTTTGTTTGAATTTCGCACAAAGCTACACGAGGGTTATCTGCGCTGGCCATCCCTAATTTAGCAGTATAAGACTAGAGGGAAGGCAGCTAGTCATCACCACCCATCGCCAACTCATGGGCTACTTTTTACCAAGGAATAGTGGGATTGACCGAAAATTTATAACGCCCCCACGGCTGAAAGGGCGAGCATGTTTGGTATGACGGGGATTCGAACCCTCAGATTGCGAGTCGACCACCTGGCCATGCCGAGACTAAATCAGAAAGGAAAATGTAACATATCCGAGTAGTACTTTATACGAGGTAAAAAGTCTATTCTCACAAATTATCGTATTACGTACTGACAACATAGATATTTATTTAAAGTGACCATTATCTCAATACTACATTTTTTTAAAGGTTTCGTTAACCATCTTAGATGGATACATTTTATTTGCAATATCCGATGTTTTACTATACCCTTCTCTGCAATTCAGCAGTGAGCTTTCAGGCTTACAACGCTAAATGTCGGGGCTCAATCCCTGTAATGGGTACAGCGCAGGTAACCCATTGTACAGCTTTGCGCTTAATGACAAATCGTTATACTACGCGATTAAAAACAAGATATTACTTCTGAAAATCGGTGCTATTGTCAGACCTGCCAATGCTGTACAAATCGGTTAGGCTAGTCCTTCACGGAATCAGATTAACTACAGCCAGATATGGGCCTTTTTTTTTTTCAAACAGCTGAGAATAGTATAATAAAGAAGAAACCTGTGTCAAGAAACCATAAAACGGCTTCTGAAATCCCTCCATAAGCTAGATAAATGTTTATATATAACCTACTTAATAAGGTAGATCAATCTGTCATAACCACGAGTTAATGATGCATCACTTCTTAACTCCGTCTGTTTTAAAACTATTTTGAAACCTTTTAGATTTTTCAACTAAATCGATATTGTTTTAAAAATGTTTAGCTAGAGGTAGAAATCGTATTTTTATTACCAACAATTACATTTATTATGAATTAAAGCACATTAGGAATTAAATTAAGGAATAATTAATTTGACCACAGTTAAATGTTCCGTTTATCTCATTAATTTTTAGTTATATTTGAGATACTAGGAGGGTTGAAAATATTTCACAGACAAAGAAAAAATACAAGCTACTTTTGCTTATGTTTAAACCAGTTTTTAAATACAGTGCTCGAGGTTACGAGGCTGGAGTTATTACACGCAATTGAAAGATTTTGTTAATGCAATAAACAGCATGGAAAAAAAGGAATATATGAAGCGTTATAAAAAAATTAGTACTCTAACACCAACTGATCAGAGTCACAAAAAAAAGACTAGTACCCTAACATCAACTCATGTTTAAATTTGTATTTTTTTTTATATTTTAAAATATTTTTCGTAGATTTTCAGTAATTTGGAACGTATGCTTATAAAACATCTTTTTAATCACAGATTAAGCCTAAAAATTAAGCAAAGTTTATCGTTGCAAATTATGAATGTCAAGAGCGTACTGTACATCTGATGTTATGTATATCTTTTTCATCCTATACGAACGTCAGAGCATAACGAATATATATATAATTATTAATTCTAAACGTCTCTTAGAACATGGATTTACGTATAATCTTCCACAGAATACCCCATTGTACTAAAGCTTCCTAAGTTGTCAACTTTTGTTTTTTTTCATCTTCCACAGAATATCACTGCTATTCTAAAGCTTGGTTCGGCATGGCCAGGTGGTTAGGGCGTTCGACACGTAATCTGCGGGTCGCGGGTTCGAATCCCTGTCACACCAAACATGCTCGCCCTTTCAGCCGTGGGGGCGTTATAATGTGACAATCAATCACACTATTCGTTGGTAAAAGAGTGTCCCAAGAGTTGGCGGTGGGTGGTGATGACTAGCTGCCTTCCCTCTAGTCTTACACTGCTAAATTAGTGACGGCTCGCGCAATTAGCCCTCGTGTAGCTTTGCGCTAAATTCAAAACAAACAAACTTTCCATTCTAAAGCTTCACAATTTGACAAGTATTATTAGGTACCACCTTCCAGAGAACACAAATGTTATACTAAGGTCCCATAAAATGTCAACTCCAAATAGAATTTTTATTGACTAAAACCGATTTTCTCATGACGTATGAGCTATAGAATTGTTTTTATTGTATCATAGAGAGGACACATATTTATTCCTAATTCATTTCCGGTAACTTATAAAACAATAATAAAAATATCTCATCTAAAGCGCCCGAACCCCCTATCCCGGTGGCTGGGTGTTAAGTTTGAAATTATAATGCTAAAAAACGGGGTTCGATACCCGTGATGGACGCGCATTGCAAATATCTCACGGCGTAGCTTTGTGCTCAAATCCTTTCTGTAATAAGAATACAAGTAGCACCTTCCCACCTTTGGCACAGCGGTGTGTCTGTGGACTTACAACGCTAGAAACCGGGTTTTGATGCCCGTGGTGGGCAGAGCATCGATAACCCATTATGTAGCTTCGTGCTTATCTATAAACAAACAAATAGCACTCTCTAGCATTTGTTTTTCTTTTCATTAAAGATAAAAGAACCACTCGAAGTTATTATAAGATAATAATGTAATAGTATCAGCAAATTAACTAACCAGTTCTATTTTTAAAGTTTTGTTGTTGTTTTCTTCGCAGCCTTATTGTGCCTTGTGCTCATTAGGGTTCTTGTACTGACGTTATATCTAACTGAGACTCAATATTCTCTTCAACGTTATTTTATGTTATGGAACGAAGTTTATGAAACAGTTCCTAAGCAAGAGCGTTGACCATGTGTAACAATAACTTCTAAAAAGTAAGATAACCATTGACTCTGTCTAGATACTTGGGAATACTAACGAAAATAATCGAAAAAAAGTCACTCAAAATGTGCATAAAACAAAATATAGTCATTCCCTCAACTTATAGTGATGTTGATGTCAAAGTAACTAATAAAAAACAAACGATTGAGGATTTAGTTTTCCAACCGAATTTATTGATTATGCACAACTCTAAAAAAGTAAACAGTTCTAAGCAAAAACTTTTGTTTAAAAAAAGTGCTATTTCCATACCTTCTTTTGGATATTTTGAAACAAATAAGGTAAGGTATATTCCATTTCTTCTATAATGTTAGTTTCACTAACAGTATTGGTTAAATGTTTGTTACATATATTTATTTGTTATATGAAGGATTATTTTGCATTTGTAGCTTAGTTTATGGTTTTAGGACTAACTTAAATATCCTAAATTAGATGAGTCGTGCGTGCCTATTGTTTAACCTATCCGAACTGTGTACCCGATGGTTCGAAGTTCACGTCTCGTTGCCTCCTAAACACGCTCCGTGAGTGCGCTATAAAGGTGGTGTTCATAGATATCTCACTTTTAAATCAAACAAGAGTAACTTCATTGTTGGTGGTGGATGCTTTGCTTACTGCTTTTCTTTTAGCCTATCAGTTCAAAATTAGGAACGACAATGCGCAAATTTATTTTGTGTATCTATGTGTAATAATTCCAAAACAAATAGACAAATCTAAATTGTCCGAATTTCGTGAGTCATTATTGAGATCACGGCCGAAAATATGCTTAAGATCGAGTGAATTAATACATGCAAATCATCATGTTTTTCTTCTTACAACATTACATACTCGTAGTCGGACCGGTGTATTAAATTAGCTATATTAATTATTATATTTAGCTCTGATCTATTCTGCTTTGACCAGAAATTAATATTATATATATATATATATGTACATACATACATACATACATAAAATAAAACATTTGTAAGGTTTTGTATTATTTTCCTTTCGGTATGTTTTTAGTTCTGATAGCACATGTGCCAAATTAAAAAGAAAAGAAAAACCCATGGAAAAACAGAAGAAAAATTTTTAAACCAATACATAATCTACAGCTTAAACCAACTGGCTTCGCTTATACAAACAGGAGCATGTGTAAAGCTTTAAATTTTGATACTTTCAAAACCACTTGTTGCTGATGTGAAACCTGAACTTGACCGGAAAACCTCATATCTTTGTAGGAATGATTGCGAGTTGATTCTAATATTGATTAACTTTCTATAGATATTGTTCTACTAAGTTCGATTGCTATGGATTTTATCTACGATATACACTCTTACATGAAGTGTTTTTCCAGTAGACCTTTTCAAACTGAACTCTACTTTACCGGGTTCAATATACTAAGTAAGCTTTGGGGCCTGTTTTTTTTTTGTACATATAAATAAATTGAGTGTGGTTTTGTTGAAACAATTCTGTTTGTGCCATTTGAGATGTTGCAACGGCTATTTGCTCAACTTGTGTATATTTACATTAGGCTTGATTGGATCCTGAGTTAGTATGTCCACCGTAGTCGATTCCAACTAGTTTATCAATGTCCCGAAACTGCAGAGATTCTCTAGCTAAACAAATTACTGAAGGCTTAGAAGAAAAAAAAAGGACGGGATAAGAAAATGGCAAAAAAAAAAGTAAATTATTTTCATTTACTATATGATCTGGCTAATCAATGAACGTGGAATGAAGTCCTCTTGCTTGTGTATTAAGGGAATACATGGAATGAGATTCTCGTGTTACTAGAGTGTGGGGTGTACATGAAATGAGGTTCTTGTGTTACCGGAATAGAAGCGTACATAAAATGAGGCTCTCGTGGTTCTGGAAAAAGTGGTGTGGAATGTGGTTCTCTTTCCTGCTGGAAAATAATTGAACCTGGAATGAAGTCCTCTTGCTTGTGTATTAAGGGAATACATGAAATGAGGTTCTTGTGTTACTAGAATAGAAGCGTACATAAAATGAGGCTCTCGTGGTACTGGAAAGAAAGTGTGCACGTGGAATGAGGTTCTCTCGCTTCTGGAAAGAAGGTATGCTTATGGAAGGTACTACAGAAACTGTCGGTTAAGAAAATCTCGGATTAAATAATAAATTCACTAAAACCCTTTTAATTCAATGTTTGCTAAATATAGTCTAGTATAAATCTTCCAAAACCAGAGAACTTATGGAAAACTTCGGGAACTGATCATGTGGTACAACAAAAAGAAACACTACAATAGAAGTTTCTTGCCCATGTACCTTTGAACAGTTCCGCACAGGTCATGGTAAACAAAAAAATTCGACAAGTTGGCGAATTTGAGAAGTAATAAGTCTGTCCATTCTGAAAGTTTTGGGAATAAAAAATGTGTCAGTTTTATAGTTTTAGAGGACTTTTTTACATGTAAATGGGAAAGTTATAATTGATGTATGGAAAAGTTGCACTTTACCTTAAAGGACCCTTATTATAGGTAGGCTTTTTTTGGAGCAAATTTGGGTATTTAAGTACTTATTATTATCTATATAGTTAACGCAGCAATGCATATAATATGCAGTGATTTTTTACAAAATATTTTCAAATGCGGTAGCATGATACCAGACTTAACTGTATGTAGTATTAAAACCTGTTTATTGTTATCTTATTTTATCCTCCAGAGTTCTTCCTGAAATGAATCTTTAATTTAGAAGTGTATAAAAAAGTGAAAAGTTGTCGTCATTCAACTCGACGATAAAGAGATAACTCAACACCTAAATCGGATTTTTCCACCACCTAAACCTGGTGTGTAGGAGAACCTGTGTGTTTTTAATTTCATGTAATATATTCAAGTAACATTGTTCGACATAAGACTCTCCGTAGTTATTTTCATTTTCAACTTTGAATTGTATGTCTTTGTGTAGCTTGTTCATGTGTTCAAAAAATTTTGTTTGCTCATATTGACGAGTAAAGCAGTTTTGAAAGTCTAAGATGGAAGGAATTATTTACAAACTTTTTCGTGAGGTGTCTGAGGACATAATTTTTGAAATTTCACAGTGAAATGTCCTGTATTTCTTCTGGTCCCCTGAAGATGGTGGAACGTTTTCCACTGAAACGTGTAGAGTTTTTAATTGTATATTTTACTTTAACTTATACAATAAGTTATTGTGCATTTTTAAACGTTTAATGTTCTTTCTTATTTTATGAAACAACAACTGTTATAGTATGAACTAGATTAAGTGAATTGCAATTATTGTCAGTTTTGTTTATTTACAAATCAGATTTTTAGTGTAAGAATTAATAACACAATGCTATTTATTTTGACACAGATTTTTTGAGCGTCTAGAAATATTATTCTCCTTTTTTATCTGTTTTTTACATTTAAATTACCAAGATAAAGTAACTATGTATAAACCTTACAATAATAACCCAAACTCAAACTTTAAAACACAAAAAACATTAGTCTATTTATACCTTCGGTAAGAGCTTTTCCCTATCACAATGGCGCCAAGAACAACTGGACAGCATTGCGATATCAAATAAGATATTTCTTTAGATGTCGTAATAGGAAAATAATATTGCTATTACGAGTAAATCAATTACATCTAAAAACATTATTTATTATATATACTGGCCAATACATTGCTTCACCTGAAATGAAATCATAATACCTTCGTAATGACATCATTCTTCACTTGCCTTTCGGTGGCTCATCGGTAACACTGAGGGCTTATAACGCTAAAAATCGGGTTTCGATATCTACGATGAACAGATGAAAAGCAAGTAAAGTGTATCTCTTTACGTTCCTCTGCTAAACAGATAGAAAAATAAATTTCTACTCTTAGTAGACATCATGTGACATCTAGCTTTCTAATTTTTAACTGTGCAATTTTTCCTACATATAGAATGATTGTAACTTTACTTACAGCTATACAGAATTTCTCAGTTAATATGTGAGTTTATTTCCAAAAAATTAAATTATAAAAAACATTTTCCAATTATCCCTAGCAAACAATACTATTAATACACTTGAGTTAAAATTATTGCTGTAAAAACAGTAAGGCCAAAGTATTTTGTTTGATATCTAATTTTGTAGTTCACTGAGCGAAATTTGTTACCATTAACCCTAAAATGTCTTTTTTTGTATCCATTAAAAGTTGAAAATGGTTACTAAGACAGTGCCTTATAATTTACGGTTTGTTGGGCCTATCTTCATGAAATTTACAGATACTCAGATAAGTTCTAAAAACCTAGAAATATTTACAGTTACATTAAACAACCTTAACACCACAGCTCCATCTATGCAGTGAAAAGTTGAATTTGGATGTACACAGTGATTGAAGTGAGGTTGGCTGAGGCGAGATACCATCCCACATCTTTTCAGGATGGCCCGAAACCATTCCTCTAGCTTTTAATAATCTGTAGGCTTCTCAGAAGAGAAGGGTTGAATAGTCGAAGCAATAAATATCAGTAGCATCAAGGGACTGGGGTGAGAAACAATATTTTTCTTTCTTAAAATCTCGTGTAAGACCGAGGCAGGAATGGTTACGGGCTCGGTCAGTGGGACCAATTTCATAGCCAAAAAGTAACCATTAATATTTTCTTACTATAACACGTAACAGTGTACATCTATTTATCATTAATTTAATTGTTATATTGTCCTTAGAATTACGTCTAAATAATAATCCCACCACACAAGTTTAAACCGCTCGCCAACTATAGATTCCATTTTCGTTTTGAAGAACCATTTGTTTACTGAAGTAGAAGAGTTACTTTAACATTTTCAGCCAAGATAGACTAACTGTTTTTATCTTAAACCCACAGGTGTTCAACAACTACAGTTTTTTTTAAAAAATGTTAAACAAAACAAAAGTGGGCACCAGAAACCAATAACTCATCTGAGTACAATTCTTGTAGCTCACCATTTCCTGGATAATGACGTGTAAACATTATTGTGCATACATAACTCTGACAAGAAAAACAGCATGTTGCAAGAAATCAGGCTGTAGTTACTAGACATTAATTAAGTGTCGACTTATTCTTATCGTGGTTAAATATAACATGAAGCTTAATACACCTATCCAATATTCTTTCTCAGAAAAGACAAGATATTGACAGTTAAAAATTGAATTGACGTATTAAAGTACGTTTAAGTCTGAGAGAACCTCAAAACTCGGGAATGATAATAACAGTTAAAACATATTTTCCACAATAAAATAGTTTTTATTTGTGGTTCAGTGGACAAAATGCATATATTCAACTGTGCGAATATGCGCTAAGATAAGCATCTAAAATATATATGTGTGTGTGTGTGTGAAAATCATTGTTATTTTTAATGCAGTTATTGTTTCTTTTAGCTTTTCATTGGTTATTGTATTAATACTTGATTATTTGTTTGAAATGGTTATTTTATGATTGTGTTTAAATATGACAATATGATATCATTATGTTTCTTCTACGCTGAAAGTTATTGAAAGTACTTGTGCCTCAGTACAGGATTTATATGTTTTAATAATTTTTAATGATGAATTTTTGAAAAAACTTGTTTGTTCGTAGTTAAGCACAAAACTACAGAGAGGACTATATTTGCTCTGCCCACTACGGATATCAAAAACCGGTTTCTAGCGCTGTAAGTCCGCAGACTGAACGGAGGGTTTTTTTGAGAAAAAATTAATCAATACCAACAAACCTAACTTATATTAAACATTGTTAAGTATATTCTAAACAGAGACATACCGCTGTGCCACTGGAGGGAGGGGGGCTTTTGAGAAAAAAATTAATCAATACCAACAAACCTAACCTATGTTAAACATTGTTAAGTATATTCTAAACAGAAAAGATGACTGCATTATAAAAAAAATTCGTTTTTATTGTAACACATAATTTTCAAATAATGAACAAAAATTTATAGAAGAGATTAAAGGTAAAATTTATATTAACATCCGATTGGAGAAAGCTACCTACTTAAAGCGAAAGTAAAAATTAACCTGATAATGAGTGTAGCTAATTAAATACACTATTCTTATATGCTTACTTATAATATTACAATGTATTGTGTCAACAGTTGCTATGCTGGTCCGTAAAAACAAATTAGCATTGTAAGTCCGTAAACTTCCCAACTTCCCGCTGGGTCTTGTTTAATTTAGCATCCATTCTTTCTAAAGGTATTACTCGCATCAAGCTACATCTTCGCAATGTGCAACTAAAAGCATTTTAATATAACATCTTAAGAAGTTGCATGAAAAACAAAAAGAGAAAACTCTACCTTTTCACAAGATAAGAAGACGAAAATATATTCAATCCCTGGAGGTAAATACTAATAAAAAGTGTCATCTAACTATATAACAGGACCCCAGGATCTAAGCTAATTTAACACTGCAATACCCTCGTATCATTCCGCGACTTTTTCCGTCGCTCTTATCATTTCTTGAACGACGCCAATTGTTGGTACAAGGTTAATCGAATAGTTCCCCATCAAATAACTTCGATTAACTCACACAGACTGTTGGACATTAGCGTTAGCTAGAACGAAGTGTACGTATACGTTAGACTCAGATAAGGAAAAAACTACTCGTTGTGTAGAAACAAAAGGCAATACTTGCAATGAAATGGCTAACTTGTGACATACAAGTTCCAGCATCAATTCACATAAAATAAAATATATTATTATTATATATATACCTACGCGCACATAGATACATAGATAGCATTTAAAGACTATTTATGGATAGATATCTCAAGTAAAAAAGAAGCTTATAGCCTAACGTATAACATACCCTAGGAATAATAAGTGAAAAACATAGATATGTGATAAAAAGTATCATTTGTCTTTATTTGCTGTTGCTTCTTAAATACTGCATATACGTCATATCTATGATTTACAGTGTGAAATTTGAGTTTTAAATAAATAATCGTTTTTATTAAACTGCCTTTTTCAAGATAGTTTTATAATATGAAAGTTAAATAGTCAAGAAACATTTGATGTTCATGCCATTGGTTTTCCTACCAATCTGTAGCAACTTGTTTGATATCGTTGGGTAAGTAAAACTCTGTTAGTTTGTAAAATCAAGGTTTTTAACTAAGTGTATTGAGAAGTAAAGAGACGACATGAAATACTAGGACCAACCGGAATGTATACATACATATAACATTCAATTACTCGCTTTAACGATAGTATCAAGTATTGGGTGTCTGAAAACTACGTGTGTCATTACCTTGTCTGTTTTATGGCTCTCTTATTAAGGTAAAAGCTAAAACCTATCATGCTAGAGATCGCAGAATCTCTTAAGTAAACGATCTTCAGATAGAATGATGAATGATGAGAGGAAACGTAATAACTTTTATCATTTGGACGACATGTGTTGGTGTCTTACGTTTTTATACAAGCATCTCATGATTTATAGTTCTTAACTGTGGATGTTTTGGTTTCCGACAAAAAGAAATCTAAACTAGATTCTGTTTATAAGCTGGATAATTGAAGGCTCTTCTATGTTTCACCAAGAACTTTGAGACTTTGAAGTCTAATATCCTAAGGTCACATTTCTGCTACAACTTCAATACTACATGTAACTTTATCTTACGTTAGGCATTCGGTTGGGTTTCTTATTACATACTGGTCCCGCCTAGTAAACGTAATATCGCGAGTTATGTTTTGACGATGAAATAATGGAATATGAGGTTCAATTAATGTCACTTTCACTTAGAAAATTTCTGAGAGAAATTTTCTGAAATGCAATCTTGGGCAAATCACAATCAAATATTATAAGAAAGATCTAGAGAGAGACAAATACATACCTAACTTAAATGGTATAACTTTCTTTTGTTCTTGGAAATCCAACGAATCTTTGACATTTTTTAAAGAAGAAAATGTCTACAAACTGAAAATCTCGCTATTAATGCAATCGTAGGTGATCAGTTATGACTACTATTGCACTTATAGAACTCAAGTAACCAGATCAGATAATATTGAATGTCCAGTTAAATAGTGTTTTCTACAAATATGTTTCGAAGGTTCAATCAGTGTATGTATCTGGTGGAACGTACAATTGAAAAATTCGGGGTTTTATGACAATAACTTAAGTATTATAGAACAAAGAAAAACAACTTCCAGTGCTCTTGAGAATATATAAACCCCCAAAACATTTTCTACTATATTATTATTTCTTATTCATCAATGGACGTTTTTTTTCGCTTCCCTATTAAGTACAAGGCAGTTTAAGGGTACTGTTATGTTTATATTGCTGCTCTAATGCGATAACATATGGTATACAACTCAACGCTATACTGAGTACAAACTAATCCAATGACATTTAAAACAAGCTCAGTCGGCTTTAATTCTCAGGAAAAGATTATTGTTGATATTGAGTTAATACACACTCTTCTAAAGAGCGCACACCTTCTATGTAAAGTGAGTTAATACACACTCTTCTAAAGAGCGCACACCTATGGAAAGTGAGTTAATACACACTTTTCTAAAGAGCACATACCTTCTATGGAAAGTGAGTTAATACACACTCTTCTAATAATATTTTTAAATTATCATTCGTTCAACCCGATAGATAGTGAAACAGGATATTTACTGCCATGTGCATTTTCTCTGGCTGATTATTTTGTGAATGGTAACGTCTAATATCACATCAAAATTTTTGAAAAATGTAAAGAGATAAAGGTAATAAAATCATTCCCAGGAAAATAGATTGGAAAATTGGCTACTCTCAGATTTTATTCAGTACTAATACTGGTTTGGTTTGTTATGAATTTCACGCAAAGCTACACGAGAGCTATCTGCTCTAGCCGTTTCTAATTTAACAGTGCAAGACTAGATAGAAGGCAGCTAGTTATCACCACCCACTGCCAACGTTTGGGCTACTCATTTACCAACGAATAGTGGGACTGACTGCCACATTATAACGCTTCCACGGCTGAAAGGACGAGCATGTTTGGTGTGACGGGAATGCGAACCTGCGACCCGCAGATTGTGAGTCAAGCGCCCTAACTACCTGGCCATGTCGGGCAGTACTAATACTGTACGTACATTTGTGACTACAACATTAAACTGTTTTAGTCGTAACTTCTTCAGTGATTATGAAGTCATGATTCACGAAGACTTTATTCAGTACATGTATTGCTAAGACTGTACGTACATCTGTATCTACTACTTCAAAACTATTTTAGTCGTAACTTCTTCAGTGATTATGAAGTCATGATTCACGAAGACTTTATTCAGTACATGTATTGCTAAGACTGTACGTACATCTGTAACTACTACTTCAAAACTATTTTAATCGTAACTTCTTCAGTGATTATGAAGTCATGATTCACGAAGACTTTATTCAGTACATGTATTGCTAAGACTGTACGTACATCTGTAACTACTACTTCAAAACTATTTTAGTCGTAACTTCTTCAGTGATTATGAAGCCCGTACGTACATCTGTGACGACAACATCAAGTTATATTAGTCATAGCTTCTTTAGTGACTAAATTACCATGATTCTCGACTTTTATCATAATCAGTACACAAGTTATGAGTAGTTGATGTATCATAAGTTTTTTAATCAGTTGAAATAAAGATTTGGTTTATTTAAGCTTAGAATAATGTATTCGTTTATACATCGAAAATTTAATGTCAAGTAACTGTTTTATGTTATTGAAAACAAGATCAATGAGACGATAAGAAAAGACATAATTTTGATGATTCAGCTCAGTTAGTAACTACATATACATATTCCTGGAACGGCTATTACTATTAACACGTGTTGGCTTAAGTGCTGAGTACGACATTAGATCAACAGCAATCATAGTTTGCTTTTTACAATAGGAGATATCACACTTGTACAGTAACCATTACTTTGATTTAGTTTTAATATTAGATATTTAATATTAGAATCTTTAATGTCATGTGTCTCTATATTTCGTATATATACACCAAAACACTACAATCCTTAAACTCTTCTCTCAATTGTTTTTCTCTTCTTTGTTATTTTCTTCTACCAATCTCGTGAATTCAATGCTACGAACTTAAAATACAATCATTATATCAATCAAATACATTCAAGTATATTCAAAAATGTACAAACTTAAAATACAATCACTAAATCAGTCAAATACATTAAAATATACTCAAAAATGTACAAACTTAAAATACAATCACTAAATCAGTCAAATACATTAAAATATACTCAAAAAATATAAAAACTTAAAATACAATCATTATATCAGTCAAATACATTAAAGTATACTCAAAAATGTACAAACTTAAAATACAATCATTATATCAGTCAAATACATTAAAGTATACTCAAAAAATGTACAAACTTAAAATACAATCATTATATCAGTCAAATACTTTAAAATATACTCAAAAATGTACAAACTTGAAATACAATCATTATATCAGTCAAATACATTAAAGTATACTCAAAAAATGTACAAACTTAAAATACAATCATTATATCAGTCAAATACATTAAAGTATACTCAAAAAATGTACAAACTTAAAATACAATCATTATATCAGTCAAATACATTAAAATATACACAAAAATAAATTAGTTAAAGCATATCAAATATACTTTCTCTTTTCTATTTCTTTATCATTTTTTATTTCATTAAAATCTTACTTTAGTTATGCTTTTTCTGTTATTATAGAAAAGCAGTTTGTTGCCTTAATATTTAATATTTTGATACAATATATATACTTCCTACTTAATTTAATGTCTTTTGTTTGTGATTCCTAGATAAAAAATAACAACAGAAGGGTTCAATGATTTTAGTGTTTTGTTATTTGTATCCACAGGTAGAAATTGTGTTTTGGTTATATATATTTATTTATTTGTAATTACTGTGAGTGAGCATTATTTCAACACGTGTGTTTTGTTGCATAAAACACAGTTGTTGAAAATAATAGATTAACTGCAGACCCGTACTGTTGTAAAATAAATCAGAAATTTAACACCCCAAATTTTGAAAATAAGTAAAAATACTCGCAATTTTTTAAAAGAGAAAAAGCAATACTGCTGTGTAAGTTTCGTTAAGATTAACATACACTTAAGTACTGAAGAAACGGAAATCGAAGTAAGCAAACTAACATTATTTGAAACTATTTCTCTTCATTACAAAAATCCGGAACTTCTAAAGATCACTAAGACTGTCTCCTAAGTTATTTTTTTTTTGTATTTTCGACTAATGGGCTTCAAGCATTGGAAAAATGTAAAAGTGATTGATACAACGAAGAAAACAATCTGCTAAAAGCTTAAAAATTGTTTGTGGTCCCCAGAGAGACAATAAAAAACTTAAATCATCACACTTGCTCAAGAGCCAATAAGGTTTTCAAATGAATCACTAAGTAAATTTAGATTTACAAGGGAAGAATGTAATGGTTTTTACATTAGTATATTTCTTCAAAAAAAATTTCCAGATAAAAATATATAAAGTAATATTTGTGACTGTTCAGTACAAAAACATGAATATCTGTGTTAGTGGGCAGTTTCTTACTAATTGTTTCTTACTAATGTGGACCGAGTTATTAAACGTGGAACCGTTAATAATTAAAATAATCTTAAAGCTGCTAGAAGCCTTGCGTGATACCGTTCTGGAACATACTAAAGTGAAATGTTAAGAAACGCCATACCATTCTGGAACATACTACAGTGAGATGTTAAGGAACACCATTCTTCACTACAACATTTAAAATCCTAACTTGGATAATAGTGTGTTTTAAGGGAAAATATTAACTGCAGGCATATCTTTCTAGCTCAAACACAATAATTTTTGCTTGAATTACAGTTTAGATCATAAACTTTTATACTAAAATATATATATATATATGACTTGTGATCGTTCTTTATAAAAACTTTAGTTTTTGAGAAGAAACACAAACACACACATATATATATTTTACATGATGAGTTATGTCTTACAAACTTTTAATTTAATAAGTGTTAAGTTACATTGTATACTATCCCTCTCGTCTTCTATCCACGTCATACCAAACATGCTCGCCCTTTCAGTCGTGGGGGCATTATATTAGTAACCCAAGAGTTGGAGGTGATGATTAACTGCCTTTCCTGTAGTCTTTCACTGCTAATTTAGGGACGGCTAGGGCAGATAGCCCTCGTGTAGCTTTGCGCGAAATTCAAAACAAACCAAATCTATAGTACGTTACAAAAATATGATTTCCTAAAGAATGCAAGATATTATCTTTTGTCAGAGAACACTCGAACCAATACCCATTTCTTGTTTATAACTAAAAAAGTGTATTGTTTTACGATCCTTATAAAATCTATATGATAGCTTAGTGTATTTATCCTTGTAATCAACACTCTAAGTAAGCGTATGTTGACCGTACTAGTTTTATTACAATTTCGTTATTCGTAGATAAATAATAATAATAACGACTCCTTCGAAGGAAGGGATAAATGAAACTTTTGATGTATATACAATGTATATTGTTTCTTAACACGGATGTAACAATCAGATCTCCATTACTAAACTATTAGTAAGTTATAAGGGAGAAATAAAGTATCTATGTCTATCAATCAAATGTCAAATCAGTACGAATTTCTCTCACTTCGAAAGTCGAACCTTTAAAAAAAAAACGATATAAATTTCATTTTATTTTCCGTTCTCGTTCTTTATTTAAAAGAAACTAGTTATTTTGTATACTCCTCGCAAATGGAACTTATTTCCATGCACAGCATTAGCTTTGGTCTTTTTCCTGAGGCTTTCGTCGAAAATGAGAGTTATTTGCAATTCAAAACGACAGCTCGTATCTATATAAGACCTTCACCAAATATTTCTTCCTCCAATAAAGAACCAACTAAATGTACACATACTGATGAGAACACGTAACGCCGTCTCTATTTTGAAACTAAATTTTAACAACTCGGTCATTTCTCCAATTAATATTGCTCACAAATTATTTCATGTCGTGCTCTCTTCGTTACACTTCAATAGTTTACAAATATATCACTTAACTGTAGTAATGATATTCGTATAGTTAAGTTAAATTAGTAGAAAAATCCTTGTTTGTCAACAGCAACTCTAGAATAGATTTTCACAAGGTAGTTATTTCTTTTCATTCTAATATTTTAAAACTTCTAGTCTCACATCTGCTTTTAATAAAATTGTAAGACTCAACTTTGTCGGTTAATATAGAATATGTTATCGGATCTAAAGGGTTGAATTACTAAGCTTCATTTCTAGATAGATTGTTTGTTCGTTTTTTTGTTATGGATTTAGGGCAAAGCTACACGAGGTATCTGCGCTAGTCGTCCCTAATTTATTAGTGTAAGACTAGAGGGAAGGCAGCTAGTCATCACCACCCACCGCCAACTCTTGGGCTACTTTTTTACCAACGAATAGTGGGATTGACCGTCACATTATAACGGCCCCACGGCTGAAAGGGCGAGCATGTTTGGTGGAACGGGGATTCGAACTCGCGACCCGCAGATTGTGAGTCGAGCGCCCTAACTACCTGGCCTTCTAGATAGAATATGTTATCGGATCTAAATGGTTGAATTACTAAACTTCATTTCTAGATAGAATATGTTACCGATTCTAAAATGTTCAATTACTAAGCTTAATTTCTAGACAGAATATGTTATCGGATCTAAAGGGTTGAATTACTAAGCTTCATTTCTAGATAGAATATGTTACCGGATCTAAAATATTGAATTACTAAGCTTAATTTCTAGACAGAATATGTTATCGGATCTAAAGGGTTGAATTACTAAGCTTCATTTCTAGATAGAATATGTTATCGGATCTAAAGGGTTGAATTGCTAAGCATCATTTGTAGAAATAAACTTTATCTAGTTATTAATCCAAAGTAATTTCAATTGATTCGATACTTAGATTTGATTATCAATTTGGTGATGTTTATAAAATTCTATATATTTTTATAGGCTCTTAATTGATATTGAAATATCTGAAAACCAAATCATTTCTGTGTGCTTTTACCAGCATTACCTCAGCAGTGTCTGACATTGTTAGATAACCTAAGTACATTTTAAGTTTAAGGAATATTAAAACTTATGTATCTGGTTAATTTCAGCTAAGTAAATAATCACTCTATAAAATTTAAATTTATTTCAATCTTAATGTAATAAGTTTACGTTCGTATAGAACATGTCGACGTTTCTCTAATGTTTCGCTGTTTTAACGCAAAATGAGCAAACGAAAAATATTTTCTAAGAGTTGTCTCATTCTTTTTTCAGCTTTCAAAAACAGTTTGCTTTATCAAACATTTGACGATAGGGACCTATATAAACATGACGTCTGATACAATAACTTTTTAACTTTAATTTTGTGTTTATTTTGACTTGAAACGAGTGATTAATTCCCAATGGATCTAAAATTCGATACCAGTTAATTTCAATACTCATAGTTTTAGCTCGACATAGACTTTTAGCACGTTTTTTAGACTATTTCTACTACCTTCTTGTTTTTAGAAAATGCTCTTTATACCCCTGTTTTTTGTTTTTTTTTACCCCCATAACTTGTGGTGAGCTCAAAAGATAAATTTTTAAGCATTTTTTTTGTCACCAACCACATCTTAAACAAAGGGAAGCGCTGTTTGATAAAGTAAATTCAATGTTTGGTTAAAAACTAAGTCTAAATATTTAGATTGTTTCAGGTAACAGGAAAGAGTACACCAACAATACGATTGTGTGTGTTGTGTGTGTAAATATGTGTGTTTGAGTGTTTTTAGTGAAACTAACTTTTTCTTTATTTCAGAATTTTGCACAAAGCTGCACAAGAAATATTTGTCGTATTTAAATTTGAACTGATACTCGGTGACTTTTGTCTGATTGAATAAGAAGACTTTACTATCACTTTTACAGCACACCCACAGCCGCAGAGTACAGAGCACGAATTGTTCTCAACGAAACGTGAACCGTGAGCCCTGAGATTCACAGTCCAAGTAGTTAATACTGGGAATTGCCTGGCCTATGAATAGCTAAGTTCCCCAGTGGCACAGCGGTATGTCGCGGACTTACAACGCTAGAAACCAGGTTTCGATACCCGTGGTGGGCAGAACACAAATAGTGCATTGTGTAACTTTGTGCTTAACTACAAACAAACAATAATAAACAAATGAATAGCTAAATATTATGTCGTCAAGAAATTAATGTGGCGTTTGGAACACTTTAATTAACCACTTCAAAAAAAAAAAACGTATATCATGTATAATAGTTAAACGAACCGGCTAAACGTCACGTTAGTGTAGCGTATATAATGTGTAAAGTGTAGTATACTATAATCTCTTATAGTGATGGCACACGACGAGACACACATTCGGCATGTAATGCTGTTTGAATACAAGAAGGGAAACAACGCCTCTGTAGCCACAAAGAATATCAAAGAAGTTTATGGAAATGTTTTGAAAGTTCGTAAGTGTCAACGAGGGTTCAGCAAATTTATTTCATGTGACTTTAGCCTTAAAAACTGTGATGTCAGAGGTCGACGTGTTGGAATTGATATTGATCCTCTGAAGACGCTTGTTGAATCTAACTCAAGGCAACACACTCGTG
>NW_013667176.1:254710-259989 GCF_000517525.1 Limulus polyphemus
GAAAGTGATGCTTTGCATTTGGTGGAACATCAAATCCACGGCGAACTGTCAATGCGGAGATCTATAGTCATCAACTGGAACGTTTAAATCAAGCCCTTCATCAGAAACGCCTTCAATCGTCAATCGGAAATGTGTTCTTCTTCTCCACGACAATTCACGTCCACATGTGGCACGTTTGACGCAACACTACATTATGGAGTTGGGTTGGGAAGTTCTCTCCACCCACCATATTCTCCAGATATGGCACGATCAGATTACCATATTTTTCGTTCGCTGCAACACCAACTAAATGGGAAAACGTATGCAAATGTGGAATTTGTTAAAGAGGACATCGACATGTTTTTTGTTTCAAAGCCAAGTGATTTCTTTAATCAGGTCATTAATAATCTGATTGTAAGATGGAAAAGCATCATCGATAAGAATGGAGACTATTTCATTTAATAAATGTTTTGTTGTGATATATAAGTTGTTCGTGTTTTTTCATCTAAAAACAAGCGACATTAATTTCTTGACGACCTAATACAAATCACCGTTCCTATCTGTACCAAGACTGACCTCATCTATCCTGAGAAGCGGATTATCCGGATATATATTCCCTTTTACTGAACTTTACAATAAAATTATAATAAAAATATATATCATTCGGAAATTAAATAAAAATCAATGACTCACTCAGGACAATACTGTAACTTTAAATTTAATTAGATGTTTTCCATGTTGAATCCTTAGAGATCAAGAAAACATACGGAGTAGATATAAGTGCAAACATAGTCATTAATCGTTAGTTAAGAACCAAGGGGAACAACGTATCTGTTTTCTGTCACATATTGAGATGGATTGCGGAACTGGAGTGTTCTGTCCTTGTAGAGATAAAACACTACTGATTCCACTTCTATGATACGACAGTGGAGATTTTACTTCTCTGTATCATTAGTCTCTGTTTTTTATGTTCTGATTTTCTTTATGTATAAGTTAAAAACAGTTATATTTGCAAAGAAATAAAACACTGTTCATAAGAAGCAGAGATGCAAGATGATATATAATAAATTTATTGAAATCTGTACAGTTTTTCTTTCATTTTCATCATATTTTTGTGCATATTTTTATGCTTTAAAACTTATTTTAATAACAACATTAAGTAGTTGTAGTTTTACTGCATCTACTAGAAAGTTATGTTTTTATTATAAAGTATTTTATTTGAGTATTGTCTTTTTCGTGTATCACTGATGAAGTTGTGCGCGGAAAAATAAGGGATTTTTTTCTGCTTGAGATCTTCAAAGAATCGACGCTTGGTTTTCTGTTAAAATCCGTTACAGGCTGAACAAACGATTGTATAATTTACTATAAGTTTAAGTGATGTTACAAATAAACCTTATATGAGAATTGTTATCTTGTTTTTTAATTTCTTAACTTATTATTTTATAGTATTTTTAGAATTTCTTTTCTTACTGTCCCAAGTCAAAGGGCAAGAAGAACTATCCAATAAAAGTTTCTTACACACAAAAGAATATTTATGAGCATTGCCGTAAGAATGTTGTTTTCGTACTAGTGGCGATAACGTTTCTTATCTAGAAGCAACCGAGGGCATGAGAGCAATAGACTTGCACACAGAGCATATCTTCTGGTTTGTGGTCTTTATTACACAATTTAAAAATACGAATTAGCGTACAGATTGCTCATCGGTTATTTCACGGTCCATAAAAGTTGCCGTAACTTCCTGGCCCTGCTCCAGATATCGTCTTTATTGTTCCTTGTATTCCAAAGATCATGTACCAGCCTATTTAGATCTATTGCAAAATATATCAAGATGTTGCACTTTATGTCCTTAAAAAAATTCTGATGGCACAGTTGTTTTTGTGTAAATTTTGTAACCCTAACAAATCTTGCTCGACCGTGATGAACACAAAACTGTATCGACACCAGGATTTTGCTAATATGTTTTTTAATGTGATTTATAAGCAGTTTTTGCAACTATATCCTGTTTTAAATATATAAACACACAGCGAGAGTTCCACAGATCCCGAACAACTTGACATTTTAGGTTTGTTTTTCTCTTCTGATAGAGTATCATGCATTTAAATTCCATTAGTTCTAAAAACAGCTTCACAAATTAACATGTTAAAAAGCTTGATGGTCTATAGTGTGACGCTATATGATAACTCAGTGAAAAGGGGTATCGTTCAGAAGCACCTCAGTATAAAAGTGTGCGAAACAAATACCCATTTCATATACCAGCCTGCAGCAGAAAATATTGCAGCAACAAAACACAAAATGTTTGGATACAAAATTAACACAAATAGAAATTTTTTTCTAAGCTAGTGAGCTCAGCTTTATCTAGCATGGTTGATTACTATGTTGCAACAATACCAGGTTATCTTTAATGACAAATAAGTTCATTGTCAGAATATTTTTATATTATAGGAACCAGTAATTTGTTTGGACTGTGGGGCTACCTTCACTATTACTGAAGTTTAACAGAACTAACAAGATGGATTGGAAAACTAACCTTTTGTCTTTTTATAAACTAATCTACATACAAACAACATACTATGGCTGTTGTGCTGTTACGCGCCTTTTCTACATAAACTAAATAGTTCAATATAAACAGAAGTATAGGAAAACAGTTCTTTACACAGCCTAGTATTATAATTGTCCCGGCCTGTTTTCTCTAAATTAATGTATATAGTTATGCCAAAGAAGCAAAGATACAGATAAGCTATTCAACACATAATCTGCATATTCTACACAACCATTAGAACCACTGAAGAAGAACAATGACATAATTTCTTCTCTGAAAAGCTTAAAAAATACAGATGTATAATATTTCAAAGGCTGATTCTACAGTATTAACGTATGTTCTCCAAATGTTTTAAAATAACAGAAATTTTAATAAAGCCTTTGTACGTCACACACTTCGATTGTTTGTTTTTTCTGTATTGATGTGGAAATTTAGAATCTGTACTTCATCACTGATTACATAAATTTTCATACCGTGAAACGTTGTAGTTTAGCAGAACTACGCGATATCCGCAAAATGACTACTCTACGTAGCTTAACGTCTTCTATCACGTTTAGATATTTTTCTATTTTGTCTTATCAAATTGTTATGGTATCTATAGAAACCAAATGGTCAGTTAGATTTTCAAAAAACTTATTTTTAGTTGAAGGTCAACCATCATCCAATCTTAGCGAATTGTCCGATAATACTAACTGTCCATAATCGTCTCGTGATTGAGAATTACCTATAAGTAATCTTTGATCACACAGACGTCAAAATAACCATGAAATAACTGAAGTAACCACTCCATGAATAATCCGGTGCAGAAACCACCAGGTTAGAGCTTAACCATAAATCGTTTCAAATATTTTTCGTTAATAGTAGGTGACATATTAGACTTTGATATTAGATCGATCGTTAAGAGCTGTTTTCACTTCATGTTTTTATGCTACTTGTGATATTTACTCAAAATATTTATACCCTTCTTATAAAGGCAGTTCGTTTTCCTTTTACCAATCTGCTTAAACAGTTCATCAGAAAGGATTCTTTTGAAATGTAATATTAACGTTTCTGACACCTATTATTTTTTTTACAATAGCTTTTAATTACCATTAAATACCACACAAGGTCATAGGTCATCTATTAAAATATCATATTCAACACTTTCTTTCACTGTTACTAATTAAGAACTGACTTGTTCATTCGCATGATGTTTCACTAGATTTCCTCAGATTAGATAATGCTTTCTAGCCAATTAAAAATTAAACCCTTATATTCTTCATAATTATGACTATTAAAATATATGACATGATTTTCCCACCGTAAGCTTATTTTTAATAATGTCATATATCAATATATTTCACTCCAGTTTCCACCTAATAAACATATATTTCACAATACTGTACGTCAGATTGTTTGTTATTTGGCATATGAAGTTATTACTTCCAAACTTATCAAATGAACGGAAGGCATGTTGACTAGAATTCCGAATTTACCGGGTGTTTCTAAACAAAAAATGTGGCATATTGTAGTGAAATGTCATTGTCTGTTGTACACGCAAACAGATGTGTTTCAAAACTATTCGTACTCAAGATATGTCTGTGAATTGACGATATCAGTCGGAGTGCAAAGTGATGTTCATGTGAAGAATACTTTTGTCGATTGTACAGTTTTCATATTGCAATTGCGTAAACTTTAGAACCGCCAAAATGCATAGCGACAGGTTTTTTGTTTTGATTTTTAATATTCCGGATATTTTATATGGCATTTTATATATTTATACGGCAACGATTAGTTGATTATTCTGACATCAAATACACAATACCATGTGGAATGGCACTCTGTAAAAGGTCGTGGCATTTGCACTTTGACCTCACCCTTGCACTTCGGTTCAAGTAGTGATACTTCAGTGTGTTTTACACTAACTGGGTAACTTGTGGTGGCACAGGTTTATCGACACCAAAGAAAATGTTACGATGATTCTTAGATACGTATTTTGAACCACTTGTGACTTATTCCGACATAGGAACACAAAAATGTGGCTCATTACAAACAAAATTGTAGGTGAGGATTTGTTTAATAAACTAATATTTCTGATATAGGAATAAGAAAATGTGGCACATTACAAAAAGAACTATAGGTGAGGATCTGTTTGATACAAATATTAATAAGTCACTTACTATCCTATGATGTGACTCACTTTCCTGTTATATGTGTATGTTTCAAACAGAAAAGTAGGCTTTCCACGTTTTAATGTTTATCTGCCTGTCTTTAGGTCGACGGAATCTCATGAATGTGTTTAGCATCATAACGTGGTTTATCTTTTTATTAACATATATAAGTAGATATCTTTGTATATCTCGGTAATATGTATGACATTTTATTTTTTATAAACTCAAAAATACCTTACATGCTTTAGTTATCCATATTATACACTTTTAATTACTATACACATTTAATTACTATAAGTGTTTGTTTATAATTAAGCACAAAGCTACACAATGGGCTATCTGTGTTCTGCCCACCACGTTGTAAGTTCGCAGACATACCGATGTGCCACTGGGGGGCTTACTATAAATGTAGAGACCTTGTTTTTGTTTTCACTAAACAAAGTTAGTTACCACAGAACATGAAGACCTGTCTTAAACAAATATTACTTCTATAGTAACTACAGATAGATAGGCATCGATAAGTTTATATTGTGTTACTCCTATAGTAACTACAGATAGATAGGCAGCGATAAGTTTATATTGTGTTACTCCTATAGTAACTACAGATAGAT
>NW_013667177.1:0-10781 GCF_000517525.1 Limulus polyphemus
TTTTGCATACACTTTAAACTGTGTGTCACATAGTTTTAGGCACTTAGAGCCTTAAGCACAAGCAATACAATGAAATGCTTGAAGCCTCACACTAGTGAATTAAAAATAACATTTAGAAAGTTATTTTTTGTCCCTCCTAAACTTCCATTAGTTGCATGATAATGGACTAAGTTTGATTATCATTCTGCACAAGGTCTTGTGATTACTGAATTAAGAATGTTTTTTTGTAATAGTTAGTATTTTAAGACCTCAAATCTTACTACTCCTAGTATATATATTTTTTTAGAGAGAGGGAGAATTGGGAAATATTTTAGGAGTTTTCTTTCATGAAATCTATGTTTGTGATATTTGCATTTCACAAGGTTAAAACAGCTTCTTTAGGTCTTTCATTTATGTCAGATATGAAAATCATGTTTTGGTACAGAATTCAAAGGATTTTTTTATTTTTTTTTACAGGGATAATTTTCTATGTTTAACAGTTTATTTAAGTTTAAAATAATTGACTAATGATGAAAAAATTAAGGTTGATTGCAGCGACTGGGTGAAATATTTCCATCTGCAGTTGTAGGAATATTAATACTGATCTCAAAAATAATTATATTTATTTGTTTTCTCAAATATTAACCTATTTATAGAAATATTTCAGAAAAAATTCAAAGTTAAACTTGTAGGCTTAACTAGCCAATGAATTAACTTGTTAATCATTTGTATATTGTTTTATGAAACAAGTTTGATTTAAAAGTTTTGTTTTTTTATAAAGCCACCTTTTCATGATTGACAATTTTTAACAGATTTTGTGGTTGTGAAGTCTTAGTTCTAAAATTCTATTTGAAAATTAAGCACTGTTTGACTGTTTAATATTCTCTTACAGAATGGGGAAGTTGAAGGAAGCAAGACCACTGAAAATAGCATAGAAAAGAAAAAAGATAATGTAAGCAATGTGAAAAATGTTTTACTCTAGATAAATTTTTTCAAGACATTTTAGGCATGTGTAGTTTTCCTTTAATTTTTCGTGTAATTTAATAAAAATTGATTTGGGATAATTTTCCATAACTGCATAAATCATGATAGGTTGTTCACACTATTTAGTAACAAGCTAGTTTCAGAAAATTTATTGTATTTTATTTTTGAAATTGTAATTGTGTTTTTGAGGCTTATGAAAAAGTTACTTTGAAGGATTTTATGACACTGTTTATTTTATCTGTAAATATATTTTCTTACTTGGCTGTCCCACAAACCCTTTTTTTATTTATCCAATAAACCCGAATTTTGTGATTTTTCTTGGAGCTACTGTTAAGTTTGGTTAAAACAATTGCTACTCATACTGAATAAATTTTTGAATGGTTTAAGAAATATTGATAATTTTAATTCAGTTTCATTCTTGCAAGTTTCATAATATACAGAAAATTTACTGAAGTTGGCAGTAATGCACTTGTCACAGAAATTGATCTGCATAATTTCATTTAACAATGCTATATGCTAAAGAATTTGTATTAAAAAAAGTTTGAAATTTTAAAACCAACAAAGATGTTTCTACAAAAATAATAGGAAACCAAATAAGATAGTTAAAAATTAGAAATTACATCAGAGAAACAAATTTACACTTCATCGTATCTATAACCTTTCTTGCAGAAGTAGCTCCCAAGGAAAAAATGAGATATTTTAGAGAATTTGAAATACTGCCCAATATTTTTTTTAAATCGGGGTTTCTGAACCTTTTACACCTCAGCTCACTTGGTTATTTGGCACAACAGTAAAGGCCCATATATGCAGTTAATGAACTTTTTTATTTCTAGCATGCAACTGTCCATAACTCTGTGTCTTGTGACCCACTGATTGAGAATCACTGCCGTAAAGCATTACAAAAAAATGTTGTTGTTAAACAAATATACTGTTAAAATATATTTAAGTTTCCCTCTGTCATAAATTTTAAAATGATGTATTGTTTTAAAAAAAAGTGATTTTTCCATAACTGCATAATGATAACTCATGGTAGGTTGTTGAAACTATTTAGTAACAAGCTAGTTTTAGAAAACTTGTTTTCTTTTGTCCTTAAAATTGAATATATATAACGGCCCATTTTTTATACTTTAGGAAGAAATGGAAATTAAAAAAGAAGAACTCAGAGATGTGATTGGTAAGTAATTTTACAGTACACAAGTTTATGAATTTTACATTTGGCATGTAACTGTTTACAAATGTGCAGAAATAAGAGTATGTTTAAAATACTATGCACAAATCAAAGGATAAGTAAAATGTATAAATGTTTGTTATGACAAGGTCAAACCACAGTTATAAAACAATCGCAGTTACTCCCCTCCAGTTCATTTTTATGTAAGGCAGGCCTGTAATGATTCACCATGAGATATGAAATACAAATGTTCAGTTTTTCAGTTGTTTCTTATATTTGATATTATTTGATAGAGGTGATTTTACACCTTTACCGTTCATGACATTTTACTTCAATTTGAAGCATGGTCATCACAAACAGCAAAATTAACTTTGCTCCTATGTTGCATACTTAACATAGTAAGGTTTTGGAGTATCCTCCATCCAGTTTGCTGAAGGAGCTGTTTCCAGGACATCCGTAAAGTTAGTTAATGGCATGTGATTCATTTCATATCTCCTATACCTTGGTGGAAGTTTGAGTGTGAAGGCTATCCCATTTTTAATCTTCTTCATAGTATGTGCTAACCAGTATATTATAGTTGGGGTGGGTATTATACATTAGACTGAATGTTGCAACACGAAACGTTATGGGATGTGATTCTTAAAGCATATGGCATTAATGGTACCATTCCAAAGGTTATAAAAGTTGGTACATCATCAGTGCAAATTTCTGCTCACTCCAAAATTCCACCATGACCATATGTGTCATATTCCTTTGTGAAAATTGTGTTCAGTCTTGTTTTAAATTTTTCCTGGGAAATTTCATGCTGCAGCCAGATGACAAATGTATTACTCATCTGTTAAAAGAATATTACTCCTCATGTTGGTGATCCATAAATGTGTTCTTGGAACCATTATGTGTAATATTTATTATGCTCTGCTGTCACTGGCATGTGTCTCCTTAGACATCTGGCATACAGATTAGCCTTGTAAAGACCTGTTTCTAACTTTATGTAGAATGACATGGTGTCCAGTTTAAAGCTACAAACATATGATTTGATCTTGGAATGATAGTATTGAGCCAGAAACAGACCTTGTGGTCATTTGTTCGTGTTGTTTATAGTTTGTCTTTTCTAGATGTCTTAAGTAACTGCACCACTGCCTTCAAAGCAGTTCCTTATTCTGCAAATAACACATTGAGGCTCGTGGCCAGCTTGATGTAAGTGATTAGCTTTTATTTATTTAATGGCTCTTTGTAAAATATTTAGATGTCTTCTCTGAGACTTAGATATGACTCATGAACACTTTGGAGTACTTAAAACTGATTAACTTGAAAGTGACAATTGAGATATGATTTTGTGAAACCAGTACATATATAGAATAGTCTGAATGACTGGTCATTTGTAAATTAGGTCGCACATCTGATCTTTAGATGTTTGATTTACATAATAATGAATTGAAAGGAGTGATTGATATTGTTTTACAGCAGTTATTTTTGCTATATCATGGATAACTACCGTATTACAAGTTTTGATTTCCTTTAGTTGTTTGATGTAGTGTATTTAATAGTGGTGATTTAGTTATGTTTGTGCTAGTTGATTCTTTAGTTTTTTTTGTGTTGTTTTGTTTTTGATGTTACTATGGTAAACCCATCTTGATTTGTATCTTCTTCATCAGAGTGTTGTGTATGTTTCTGTTTCATTTGTACTTATTATATCAACATCATAGGTTTTATCTGTGTTAGTTTGTTTAATACTAGCTGAACTTTGTACTTTGGATTTGTCTGTAGGATTCTCGAGCACTACCTCAGTATGAGATGTTTCTCCTGCCTCTGTATCGTTATCTGAATTTTCCGCAGAGTCGTTTAGTTTACATTTCCTTCTACGTGCTTTTCTTTTTCTTCTTAAAGCTCCACTTTGTTGTTTTATTGTGTCTAATTGTTTTTTTACTTCATAACAGTATTTTAATTTGGCTAAGAAGTGGTTCATTTAATACTAGGTTTTCTAAAGGGCCACCTAATAAACTAGACTTCCTTTTTTTTTTCGTTTCTGGTGCCATAGTCTCTTGTTTTAGTTCTTGGGTTGATGCTATTTTCTTTTTTGTGTACTGAAGTGGCACTTCAGGGAGTGCCATTTCACACTCACAGTCGGTCTTTCTTTGCCGTGTTGGTTATACTTCAAGTCGTCAGCTTAATCGTACAGTACAGTGTTCTTTGGAGATTTTGTCTTTGATTCATCGTAGGGTTTGGCTGGTGAGACAATCGCACAGGTGGTGGTCTTTTTTAAGCCGGCACAGGTCTCGGTGTGAACCTAAATGGAGTGAAGGTAGGTGGTCATCCATGTTTTTGACGATATATTGTGGTGCTCTTTGAAATCACGTATGCTCTCTACCATTAAACAAACTGATCCTCTTGTTGCGAATTGCAAAAGAACTAATGCACATTTGAAATTGAAAATGAGCTCTTTCTATTGGTTATAAACAAGTATGTTAAATAAGGTGATGTGGTTTTGGAAACTGCCTTAAAGGTGAAAGACAAATGGTCAGGGCTTGAATTGTTGGTTGGGAAAATTTATTATCTCACTAAATGGAAAGTTATGGATTGAAACTGTACTTTGGAACTTGGAATTGTTTATATATTGTGTCCACATAGACAGTGTACATGTTGGGCTATTGGAGTTATACTGGCTAAAATGGAATAATTGAGAGCACTTGCATATGGCAGTAAAGATTGAAAGTTTTTTTTTTTTAATTTGAATTATAAACTATATTCTGATACTAATTTTATCAATGTGTTAATAATAAAGTTGTTTAAGTTTTGAAAATGTAACTGAAGCTGTAAAAGGTTGTGACATGCATAGAGGAGCCGAACTATTACCATAGGGTTACTTTTAAGCTTTTATTGCCCAGCTTGTAACATGTAAGCAGTTTATTCATCTATAAATACAACAAGAACACATTAGCACATTCTCATACACAGATGCAATGTGCTGTTAAATATGTGCACTCAAATGTGTAGCTAAATAAGCCTAGTATGTTCCAAAACTACTATCATTTAACTAGCTTTCTAACTAAGGTATAAATAGGTAAAAAAATTCCATTACTGCCATGAGAAACAACTTGCTTACACACACACACACATACATCAGTCACTTCATCTCAACTAATATCAGTTGCTGCCAAATTAAGAGATTGTTGGAATCTTGAAATAGGAAAAAAAGTTCTGTCTTTTGATTATAAACATGTACATCAAATAAAAAAGCATAGTTTTAAAAACTGCTTTGAAATTTAAGAATAGATGAGTGAGGCTTCTATCATAGGTTAGAAAAAATGGATGTCTCATCAAATGAAGAAGTTGAAATTTTACATTTGACCCTGTCAATATTTATAGCTTGTGTTTATGTTAGTGTAGAAGCTATACTATTGAAGTTATACAAACTAAAAAAGATGAGATTAAGAGTGCATGCACATCATATAACAGCACAAGTGAAGATTGAGTATATTTACCTACTTTTAAAATTAAGAAATTAAATTTTAAACTGTGTTCTAATGCCAAGTTTATTGAAATACATTGATAATAAAGTTTGTTTAATTAAATTTCTGACGTAACTAAAGTGTGACATGATCAGTCGACAGACACCATACTCAAATAAATAATAGAAAATAATTTATTGCGTGATGTTTGGTCACAATTTTGGAGAAACAGTAGTGTAGAGTTGCCAGTGAAAAAGTTGCATACCTTATTTGGCTAAAGCACTCAAGGATTCATTCACACACTTTGACTGGTAACTTTAAAACTTTATGAGGTGCAATATTAAATAGTTGTAATTACCTATAACTTGGACAGATATTACCAATAATAATTGGGAGTTCAATCTAGAGCCTGAAAATTAAAAACATCAAAATTTGTTGAGTTTGGAAGTTGATTGTGAATTGAAATTGAAAAACCTTCTAAGTATGAATAAAATGCCTAATTTTAACTAAAAAAACAGTTCTCCCAACATGCACTGTTTCTTTTTTTATTTTAAAAGGAATCCATGTTTAGTTTTTCTCCTTTTTTTTTCTTCTCCAGGTCAGACATATGTGGTAGAAGTTAAAGGATTCTTCTGTACAATTTGTCATAAATTCTTTAAAGATTTGGATTCTGTTACCCACTGCAAGAGTGAGGAACACTGCAACAACTTTGAGGTAATGAAACAAGTCTTACTATTTTACTGTCAACTTATTTCTGTGATGTTCATTTTAAGGATATTATACAGATCAAAAATCAATGTACTGAATAAACTAATAAAGTTTTCTTTGCTTTTTGATTAAAAACTACTGCTTTCACCAACTCTGAACTAATGGACAGATGTCTGTTTTTTGTAGTTTAGAGAAGACGAATAAAGATAATTGCTGTGAAGTTTCTTTTGTGTAAATAAATGTGATTTCATTCTATCCTTTCATCCATTATGGAGAGTTGAAAGTATTTAAATGTTATCAAGTCAAGTCTTGTATAGAATTTCATATTATTATTATTATATGGTTAAAAATCTAAACAAAATACTCATTATTAACTTGCATATATTTATTGGCCACCGTTGGTTGATATTAATTTAGTTAATTAATTTTTCGTTTTAAGAAAGAAGGATTTAAGCATAATGCTTGTTTGTACTTGTACTGTAATTGTGTTTAGTTTTTGTTAAAAATCCATTTTTTTTCTGTCATGATCTTGGAAATCTTAATTGTTTTATCACATGTTGGATGTGAACAATTATATCCATTTTCAAGAAAATTTATACAAATAAACTTATTTTTAAATCTAATTATAACAAACTTAAACAAATTTGTTTTAACTTGTGGGATTTTCTCTCACTAGCTTGAGTTTATGAACTAAAATTTAACATCCTTGGGAAAACATTTGTGTTCATATTTAGCTTAGGTTTAGTTTGAGCTTTATCTATATTTTATTGTTTCCTCCTAGCTGGGAATTTAGTTAACCTGACTTCAAAATTTGCATACATTATTTAATTTTAAATTGAAATGTTGGTATTTGAACACTTAAAATTCATAATTTAAAAATTGAACCTCAAGGAATTATATTTCTGGTTTGTTACAGACAAATGTGTTATATGTAATTCTTTGGTCATCACGCATGCTGTTAAATTTTCATTTTCTGTAGCAATAATTGAAAAAAAAATTTTAACTCTTTCAGAAACTTCAGAAAGCTATTGAGAAACGAGAAGCTAAAAGAAAAGCTGCGGAGGAGGCAAAACAAAAAGCAGAAGAAGAAGCTAAAAAGAGGGCAGAAGAACAGGCTAAAAAGAAAGTTGAAGAAGATGTGAAAGAAAAGTCTGAATCAATGGAAACGGAGAGTCCAGAAGAGACAAAATCATCTACAGATAATCCGAAAAATGTTGAAGATGATAAGGCTGAACATGACCAGGAAATGTCAGAAGAGCAAGACAAGTCAGTTACTGCAGTAAAAGAGGAAATCTTAGAGGAAAAAAATAAAGATCAGAAGCAAAACAAGCCTGAAGAGGAAGAGGGTAAAGAAAAACATGTTTCTTCAGAACTAGATGAATTTCTTGGACCAGTTGATGACCTTCAGCCAACATCTCAAGAGAATGTAGATGATCAACAGCTTATTTCATCATTAGTTACGGATACTCGAGAACAAGAAAACTCTGAGCTGGTTGCCTCACTTTCATCACATATAGGTGCTAAAGATGGAGAGGCCAAACAGGCTAAATTTGAGAAATCCCAGGAGGGTGATGAAGATGAAGAGGAGGAGGAGGAAGAAGAAGATGATGATGCTGACACTAGCCAAGAAATCAGTTCACCTTCCATTGCTACAAGAAACCGTGGAAAGGCTCGTGGACGAGGAAGAGCACGTGGAAGGGGAAAGAGGAAGTCTTGAAGACGAAACCTTTTCTCTCCCTGCTTATATGTGTGAATGTTTTTATCTTCATCTTATATTCATGAAAGTAGTGATACATGTTCCAGTTTTACTGGTATTACTTTAAATATTTTACTGTAGTCAATCACTTAGTCTGTACAAAATGATTTTCACTAAATAGAACACACACAAAGCAGGGCAGGCTTCAAATATGTTGAGTAATTGACTTTCATATATTCTTTTATATGTTACTGAGTTCTTTGTTGTTGTTGTCAATGTTATGGTGTAATAAAGTGAAAGTGCTCTTGGCTCTATCTGCAGATGTTCTAGTTTAAAATATTAAATATATAAACATGCAGAGAATGAAAGGTACATGTCTAATTTGTGACTTTACTATACTAAGAACTTTTTAATTCAGGTGGGTTTCCACAGTGTATGGTTATAATACAAGGATGACTTACTCTTACAGATTTTTCCACCACTAATGTTTTTTATTACTTCTGATAGTTCTGGTTATGGACTCTTCCTCTTCTGTGCAGTCTCCATTGCAGGAGGATTTTTTTTTTTTTAGCACAATGCCAGAAGTTCAATATTGTTCCACTTCACAAAATTTTCCAAAGTTCTTCATCCATGATCAAATGATGATTCCTAAGAGCTTGTTTGAACAACTCAAAAATGCTCATTTATGGAAGATGTATGCAAGTTGTATAGCATGAATTTACATTTGTCATTGCATCTTTCAGAGAAACTGGCTGCAAGTTGACTTGGATGCTTTGTTTTTGACATCATAATCCCAGCACTTTAGTCTGAAAGTATTCCGAGTTCATCTTAACATTTTGTTTGACTCTTCACTGATTTAATTTTAATATTATGGATGCAAACCACCATAAAGCCTTCGGAAAATCTTTGGTCGTGTTCTTTTTAAAATTTGTCTCCAGCAGAACAATAATAAATTCCCTGGATTGTGTGGGCATATGCTTCATCTCGTGTAAAGATATATTTAATCTGTTACATACCACTTATGCAGCTGTTTTACAGTTGATATTTTGTTAAGCTGTGTGCTCTAGGAGAAGCTTGTGGATGCTGCTCAAGTGTTGTTTTTTTTTTAGACCTAAATCAATATGAATTATTTTCGATTACAAGGAGGCAATTTCTTTAGTTACGATAGACCACTGTTCTTGGAATAACTTTTTGTTACAAGCTGTTTAACTTTCTTCATACCTCCAGTTTGTAACCAGTAGCCTGTTTTGTATGTTTTTTTATTCCTGCTGGAATTGAGTATTTTTTCTTCTTGCTTTACTGATATGGTTCAACTTTAAGATTTTACTTTGCAGGCATTTATAATCAGAAAAGAAGATTACTTTTCATTTGAATGTCTTGTAATGTGTTGGCTCCATTGACAATTGCAAATTATAACACAGCAACTGAATTACAACGAGAGGATCAGGACTTTTAACCAGTGTAGTCACATGATAGGGATAAGGTAGAGATGCAGATTGTTTCTGAACGTTGTGAAAAACTCTGTATTAATATTGTCAGGCATTTAAACTTAAATTATAACATCTTGAAATAACTTATGTTTATGCTAGTGAGAACATATGAGCAAGCTTCATCCACCTGGGGAAGTGTGGTAATAAAATTTTGAACTCTTAACATAAATATTGGCTATGCTAGTGTAAGTGGACTGATAGGTCATTACTTACTGTTTTATGCAAGTTAGGTTTTTGTAGTTTTTAAGAAACGTTGCATAACTAGGATAGAGTTTTGGAATTTCAGAATATATGTAGAACCACAAAAGGACCAGTTTTTTGAGTTTGTACTTGTTAAAATTTGATTGACTCATATTGGTTCAAAAGGATTCTTTAACTTACAAGTTTTTGAAGCATGTAGTTTGCCTTCAGTTACAAATTCCATAGAACAAATTTGTCAACCACATTGATTTATTTCCCAGTTAAAGTGGAAGAATAGTATAGAAAGCTGAAGAGAGGCTATTGTATAGCCAGAAATTGTAATTTGACCAAAAGTATTTTTAGTGATAGAATATTTGTATGGTGCAAAAGTGTCATTAAATGGGGGTGAGAGAGAGAGAGATGAAATTAAACCTAAGCCTCAATGTGGAGCCTTTTAATTGTTATACACTTAACGTAATTTAAATTGCAGTGTTAGTGTTAAAATAATTGAGAAATATTCCAATATTTTAAGTAAAATCAACAGAAACGCTCACTTCAATTAGCTAGTGTTTGAGAAGTTAAGGATGGAAACTGAAAAATAGCTTGGATTAAAATTAATCATGGTAATTATAAATATTACAAGAAATACATAAAAGAGTAAGTCTGATATTTATCCATTGCAATGGTACAGTTGGTTTTATTAGCTGAGGAGTTGTTCAGTAGAAACAGTTTGCATTGTCTAAAGTCTTGTGTTGATTTCAGTTTACATTTTGAATGAGAAGATGCCATTTGTTTAAAACCTTGCTGTTGCTCGAGAGAACCTTTTTCAAGATTGGTGATAAAATTTGTGAAGGCAGATTTTTAATTCGTTAAGAAATTCTAAGTCTAGAGATTTAAATTTAACTGATGACTTGTAGTAGAATTGTATAGTTCCTGTATTACTCCTCCCCTCACTTTAGCAGAAGCTATTTTATCACAATCTGATCTCAGCTGTAAATACCTCCCTCATCATGAATTGACAATGCATATCTACACTTGATTTTTTTTGCTAAAATTCTAATAATTAATTAATTAAAAACAACGTTTTATATTTACACAATAAAAACTTATTGAAGCCGTACGGCTTC